>NW_027040849.1:7587500-7797500 GCF_037179485.1 Ochlerotatus camptorhynchus
AGAAAACTTCATGGGAATGATATGAGAACTTCTTGGAGAAATTCAGGGAGCTTCTTGGAGAAGTTCAGAGAAATTCTTGGAGAAGTTCATGGAAACTCTTGGAGCTGTTTAGAGAAACTCTTGGAGTACGTCTCAGAGAAGATCAGGAAGCTTGGAAGAAGTTCAGATAATTTTTTGGAAAAGTTGAGGGAAATTCTTGAAGATATTTAGAAAACTTCTTGAGGATGTGCAGAGAACTTCTTGGAGAAGATCAGAGAACTTTTTGGTGAATATCAGAAAATATCTCGGAGAATATCAGGGAATTCATCGGAGAGCATCAGGGAGTATCTCGGAGAAGATCAGAGAACTTTTTGGAGAAAATATGGGAAATCCTCATAGAAGATCAGCAAATTTATTGGAGAAGTTCAGCAAACTTATTGCAGAAGCTCAGCGAACTTCAGGAAATTGAAAGTGCTAAGAATGTCTTGGGGATGTTCAGAGAACTTTATAGGAAAGATGTGAGAGCTTCTTGGAGAAGTTCAGGGATCGTCTTGGAGAAGGTCAGGAAACTTTTCGGAGAAGAACAGGGAACTTCTTGGAGATGTTCAGGAAATTTCTTGGATAAATTTAGAGAACTTCATGGGAAAGTTCTGAGAATGGATCTATGACAAAACGTCGAAGGACAAAAGATCGAATGGAAAAAATGTCGAAAGCATAAACGACCGAAAAGACAAAAGGTCGTAAGGACAGAAGGTTGATAGCACAAAAGGTAGAAAGGATAAAAGGCCAAAAGGTCAGAGGGATTCAAAAGTTCAAAAAAAGGCTGCATTGAACTTAAAGGGAAAATAGTTCCAATCGACAAAATGTCGAAAGGACAGAAGGTCGAAAGCACAAAACGTCGAATGGACTAAAGGTAAAATTGACAAAATGTCGAATGGACACAAGGTCGAATGAACAAAAGACCGAATGAACAAAAGGTCGAATGGAAAAAAGGTTGTAAATGTCTATAAAAACAACATCAAAATTGACAAAAGATTTTTTAGACAATTTTCGCTCAGAGTTCTTTAAGAACTTAAAAGATAATACTATTAAAATACTTCTAACGGCTCATTATTTAGAGAAGGAAAATATTCTATTCGTTTTTTTTTTATTTTCATGACAAGCACAGTAACTATTTGTTACCTTAATTTTCCAGAGAACTGCTCATGCTTTAAGAAAGTAAAAATATTTGTTAAATAGTTGTATGAGTATGAGTTAGCCACCCATTTAATCCTCTAACAATTTGACCAGTTTATCCATTTCGACCGTTTTATCCAATTCAGCCTTTTGTTATTTCGACCTTTTTTTCTATTCGACATTTTGTCCCTCTAAGATAAATTCTACCTTCCCTAGTAGCACGCTCGTCGCAAATCTGTTTTGGAAACTTCTATACGACTTATTCCAGTCATAAACAAGTTTCTGCAACTTTTGGTGCCGGAAATGTGCTACTCGGGGTTTGTTCCTTCGAACTTTTGTCCTACAACTCTGAGAATTTCTAAGAGATGTTCAGGAATCTTTTTGGAGAAGTTCGGGGATCTTCTTGGGGTAGTTCAGCGACCTTCTTAGGGATGTTCAGAGAATTTCTGGAGAAAGTTCAGATAACTTCTTGAGAGAGTTCTTAAATACTTCTTAGGGAAGCTCAGAGAACTTGGAATGTTCAGGAGACTTCTTGAAAACGTTCACGGAATTTCTTGGGAATGTTCAGAGAACTTCATTATGGAGTTCAGGAAACTTGCTTGGTAAATTTCAATGAATGGGGAAGCCCAGTGAACGTCTTGGGGAAGCTCATAGAACTTCTTGGGGAGGATCTGGGAAAACCTCTGGATACTCTTTGGAGAATGAAGGGAATTTCTTCAGTAAACGTTTCAGAGAAGCTCTTGCAACTTTTTTGGGAAGTTAAAGAATTTTCTTAGGGAACTTGTTGGTGAAGTTCATGGGAAGTTCTTGGAGATCTTCAGGGAACACCTTGGCGGAGTTAGGAGAAGTTCTTCGCACTTAGAAATAACGATTTTACACGAGACGCAATCCATCTTTGACGTACATCATGGAACGTAAACAAACATACCGTGTAAAATAAAGTGTTCGAAAAACGAAGCATATGCAACTCGACGAAAAATGCGTTTCTTATGCGTTTTAGGTCGCTTGCATGTGTCAGTCTCAGGGCACCGGAATTTACATAATTTTTACGTAGTGTGTAGGGGAAGATCTTAGAACTTCATAGGAAAGTTCAGAGATCATCTAGGGAAAGTAGAAAGATCTTCTTTGGGGGGTTCATAGTACTTCTTTGGGAAGTTCAGAAAACTTCTTCGGGAAGTTCAGAGACCTTCTTGTGGAGGTTCTGTGATATTCTTGGGATGTTCAGGAATACTTCTTGTGAAAGTACGTCGCCTATAGAGTTCCGGTTCCCGGCAGTCGGACAATCCGTCGCTGCTGGCAATACCTCTGGGTGCAGGATTCACCCAGCGACGTCGTTGGCACACGACTGATGGTCAGGTATTGAAGCGAACGAACGCCTGCACGGCCATCGGCAGATGGACAAACCGTTCCGGCGGCCTGGTGAACTCATATTACCGTCAAACCATCGGTGCCTGATTGGTATTCCCTGTCGACGTCGTGGGCACACGACGGAGGGTCCGAACAAGCCGAGACGAATCTATCGTACGGGTCGCCGCTGCCGACGACCCAGCCCAGCGCTACGAAATCCGCCTACCGAACCGTTCTCGTCCACATCACCACAAACTTAGCCCTCTTGACGCCACCGCTAGTGTTAATAAAGTTGTACCGTGTGTTGGGCGCCGCACGCTTTGAGTTGGAGAAGGCTTTCTTTTAGTTAAGATCGGTAACCGAACCATTGAGGGCTTCGAAAAGTAACCTCCTGTTCGGACCGAAAGACTGTCAGAGTCAGCTCTCAGTCAAAGATTGTCTTTATTCAAAAGAATTATTCATTTATATATGTTTTTACATTTTGGTCTTAACCTATGCTTTGTATATGAGTGAGCGAGACATCTGGAGTGACTATCGGCAAAAAGGTTCTTGACTGCTGTGTCAGAATTTTGGTGGACTATGGATCTATTGAGTTGTGCAATTTGACGCCACCCGTTGGAATGCCCGTCGGTACGGCCACACGCGGGGCGAAAAGAGGAGAAGGAAAATAGCGCTTATCGGTGTGTGGTATTGCAGTGTCACATATGGTTGCAACTGAATAATTTCCTAATTTCGGTTACAATGCATTTTTGAGGCGGATGGCCTTTACGACTGGTTGTTGATGTTTGGTGTGGATTGATATGGATCGACAGTGGTTCTCAAATTAAATATTACTACAACCGTAAGCTAACCCATATTTCGTTGTTTAGGACATACCATACCGAAAACTCTCCCCAACTGCTCACCAACGCCCTGAGACCCGGGAGGAAAAGAGGTCATTTGTGCCCACCCCAGACAGGCTTTAGACCAGCAGCTAGGGGCTTTAACTGTTCCCCGTCTGGGACGGAAGAGCATCTCCCGGGACCAAAACAGTTTCAATGCACTTCCACAGTTATTAATCAAGTTCCTCACTTTGAAAAACTTTTTCTTTATGTGGCCTTTCACCTCACAGTAGTCACAAATGAAATTGGCAAAACGTGAGGACCTTCTCATTTGGTCTTGATTTCTCCAACAACTATTCCGAATTACCTAGAATTGTTCTCATCGTGCTGCTGTCGCTCATAATAACCCTGACGTCCTGGCCATTGTCTGTACCCCAGACGACTCTTCACTGGCTCTTCAGTCACCCTAGGAAGTTCCTCGTGGCTGGCGCCACTGGTTTTTTTCTTACGGGAACAAAAGCGCCTACACACGCAACGCTTTCGCGGATTCCCCTCGCGAGTCACAAACGGTATTGCACTTTTGGTTCCAGGTGGCACTAGTAGGCCAGAGCACCAGCTTGTAAGAACTTCCAACTTCCAAGATAAACGGAACGTTTACTATTTTTCGCCACTATACCGACTTGCCTAGATTGAATTTAAAAAATACCACTCTTACGAAAGAAATCCAAACAATGTCTTCAAGAAATTATTCTATTCGAAAAGTTCAACGACTTATACGGAACAATCAACCAGCGCCACTAACCAAAATGGCCGGACGATGAAAAATTGTAGCCACACAACAGACAACGCACTGATTTAAGCATAAGGCTGAATAATTATCTTGCTCACAAGGTCACAAGTCTGCAGTAGAATTTTCAAACTATCGCTTTGGCAGAATTGATTTACACTTACTCTAGTAACGGTATACACGTTTACTTAACCGAAACGCCGGTAAGGAAAAACCACCGTCAACTTTTATCGTTGCTGAATGAACTGCAACTGAGTTGAACTGAAACTGACTTTGTCTGCTTACGGCGATGTTGTACTGACGTCCGGTTGTCTCGTCACCTAAATTATATTATCCAGGAAGAGACGAACAGACGAGGTAGAATAACTTCCTTCAATATTTATGAAAAACCACTTGTTTGCACTTTGCTGGGAGATCAAATAAGACCAGCCTTTAGACCTTGTTAGAGATGAACTAGCCTATGGCTAAAAATCTCTTAAATAAAGGAAAAAAAAACTTAGACCTTGTTTTCGTGTATATCTTTTTTGGGATGTTGCAAGTTTTATAGATTTCGACATTGCATGGTTACAATTACACATTTTCCATAAACAAATTATAGCAAGCCTACAAGGAAACATTTCATTCGTAGAAGTGAGAACATAACAGTTGTGAAAACTTTTCGTAGTTGGGCTACATCAGCCACTCGACTGTAATTTATTCTAATTAGGTTTGAACAACAATCCTAAAAAGAAACATCAAATTGACTTACAAATTGGGTTTCAACCAGCTACCGGGACTGCACTAACGGATCGTGTTTTAGCTTCAGTATGACTTTCTCTAGTTTTTCTCTTTACGCAAGATATTGTTCGTCACAGGGTCCTCCTACTGTACTCCTAGCTAGATTGTATAAAATTTTAGGTTATAAAATCAAATTTCAGTTTAGAATAACAGATTTACCTGTTCTTAGGAATTTAAACGATGAATAATATAAGAACTAGTAGATGAATCAACTTATCTTAGTTTTGAAAGTATTAATAAACAAAAATATAGTTAAATTTAATTAGAACTTATCAATCGATTGCACGCTTTTAACTTTTTGCTTTTGTTTTGATCTTGCATGACAGTAAAAGTGTAGCATTCTTGGCTGCGTCGCGTCAGCCGAGGCGTCCGCTTTTATTATCGAAAGGGCCTATAGCTTGCACGGCGGAACACCCCACCCCGTAATACCTAATGTTCAATTGGTCTTGCTATTCTCCTGCACGTCCAGCAAAGCCACCTTGATCGCCGGTCGGCTAAGTATCCCTGAATCTGTTTTAACGTCTACCTTCCTAACCTGCCCATCTGCGCCTGAAAATGCTTTAATCACACGTCCCCGTAGCCAACCGTTGCGGACAGTTTCATCAACTATGATGACCAGGTCACCTTCCTGAAGAGGACGTACGTCAGTGAACCATTTAGTCCTTCGGGCGATAGTTGGCAGGTATGCTTGGATCCAACGCTTCCAAAAATGGTCCAACAGGTGCTGCATCAGTTTCCAATTAGTCCTCAATGATACTTCACAGTCGATCGGAATTCTGGCAGAGTTGTTGACCCCACTGGAATCCATCAACAAAAAGTTGTCAGGCGTCAAGACCTCTTGGTTCGGCTCATCGAGGGGAACGAATGTTAATGGATGGGAATTAACGATCATCTCAGCTTCCATCAGGAACGTCGCCAACTCTTCATCATCAAGTTTGTCGCGATGGGACAATACCTTGAAAGCGTCCTTTACAGAACGAACCTTTCGTTCCCATACTCCTCCCATGTGGGGAGCAGATGGTGGATTAAATTCCACTTTGTGTCAGCGTTAGTAAAAGTGTTTGCTACTTTACGCTTGATGCTTCTGATTTCCTGTGCCAGCTCTCGCGCAGCACCTCGGAAATTTGTACCATTGTCGCTGAAGATCTCTTGAGGTGACCCCCTTCGTGCAATGAAACGACTTATGGCCATCTTACAAGACCCGGTCGACAATGAATGCACGACCTCTAAGTGAACTGCTCTTACTGTTAGGCACGTTAATAGTGCCACCCAGCGTTTCACGTTTGTCCGGCCCCTTTTTATAATGATCGGCCCAAAATAATCAAGTCCTACGAATGTGAAAGGTCGCACGTATGATTGTACTCTGGGTTGCGGAAGAACTGCCATCTTTGGTGCGCGTGGAGTTGCATAGTAAACACGACACCACATACATCGCTTGATCACCTGTTTCACGACGGAACGAAGTTTCGGAATATAGTATCGCTGTTGCAACTCATTTACAATGGTTTCCACATTGGCATGTGCGTATCTTTGGTGATACCGCATCACTAGCAGCTCTATGACGTGGGCTTGTTTTGGAAGCACAATGGGATTCCGAAAGTTGAAAGCATAATACGCTGCCTCGGGGTCGATACGGCTTTGCATGCGAAGGATTCCATCGGCATCAATGAATGGCGATAACTTAGCCAAGCAGCTTGATTTTTCCAACCGAATACGTTCGTCCGGAGGTAAAGTAGCATTCCTTCTCAATGTAGCAAGTTCCTTAGGAAATTCTTGTGCCTGGACAATCTTGCACATACTCTTTTCCGCAGCATCATAATCTTCTTGCGTCAGGATTACCTCACCAGTTTCAGAAAAACTCCTCTCCTTGAGACGACAGCATCTTCCAAAGTGATGAAGGTAGGCCAACATCTTCAGCAACGGATCTAGATCCGAGAACTTCGTGAGATCCACTATTAGGTCGCTTGATACTGCCTGATGTACATTAACCAACTTAAGCTCCTCTGGCGGCTCAATTATCTCCGGTTCTTCGTAGTCCCACTCGTTTTCCGGCAGATATAGAAAATCTGGTTCCATGTACCACTCGCTTTTCGGTGCGAAATCAGTTCCGTGGCCCCACTTGGTTGCCTTGTCAGCTACGTTCATTGATGACCTTACCCAGTGCCACTCGTTTAGTTCGCTCTCGGATAGTATTTCTACAACCCTTAGTGCCACATATTATCGATACTTGCGTGGATCTGCATGTAGCCACGAAAGAACAGTTGTTGAATCCGTCCACAGGGAGCGCTTGTTAATAGGGAGTGTGTGATTCTTTTCAACCATCTTCATGAGCCTTACCTCTATCACAGCGGCATTCAACTCACTGCGTGGCGTAGATAGTGGTTTTAATGGTACAACTTTCGCTTTTGCAGCAACCAGTGCGCATCTCGTTATTCCTTGATCTACAATGCGAAAATAGGCCACACCTCCGTACGCTATGTTTCCAGCGTCCACAAAAACGTGGAGCTGAAGGGAATCGTAGCTCCGTGGATCATAGTTGGGAAAGTAGCAGCGTGGCACTGAAACACTCTTTAGCTGCGGAGCCAACAGCACCCACCGTCGCCAATTTGCAAAATCCTTGTCGATGATTGGATCATCCCACTTGACACCAGATCGCCAAATATCTTGTAGCAGTGCCCGACCGTGAACTGTGTAGTTTGAAATTATGCCGAGCGGATCGAAATAGCTCATCACCACGCGCAAAACGCAACATTACCCGTCATAAGAGGGAGTAGGTCCTCACGAAATTGTGCCAAAAATACGAACACATCTTCTTCAGTCATCCACGTCATGTGTAGAACTAGTTCCGTAGGTGTTGAAATTTCTTCAGAATTTGACTGCCAATTCCTGAGTTCGAAACCAGCTTTCAGGTTGATCTTGCGAACGTCCACCGCCAATTTCACTGCTTCGTCGATGGTATCTTTGCTATCCAGGTAATCATCTACATACACATTAAAGTAATGAAATTGGGTTGTTAGCGGAATGCTTAAATAAAACAGCAAAAAAAGGTTATCTTCCATTTAATTCCACTTAATAATTTTGGTATCCATGACAGATACGTATTTCGACTACAATGTGCAGTCTTCATCAGTCTCATTCCCACTAAAGAACTTATCAAAATCTAACCTCCTTAAGTACTTAGGTAGGTTCCGATTCAACACATTGTAGTTTCATTTTTATAATGTAAGTATTATTGACAATAATCATAACACTCAACTCGTATATTTATACATTGAAATACATAAATAAAAGGGAAGGGACGGACCAACAGGGCACCCGATTGATGCGATTTGGACGGGGAGAGTGGGAATGCCAACTCCCTGTTGATAACATTTCGTGGATAAAGGGCGGGCTCTTCTCCCCACTCATTGGGGTATCTTTCTGTTTGGGGGCTTGTCATTTTGACCAATTGGCTGATCAAGTTGCTGGAAGGAGATTCTTTATTGTTCCGTAGATGCGTATAGGCGACTTTGCCTATCGATCTACCCAATCCGTTTTTGGCCCTTCATACAGCGACATGTTGAGGACAATCAGAGGTTATTAAGCTTGATCAAGACAAACAGAGAAGAGAGCTCACTGCTGTCGGACTTAGTTTCCGTGCTACAATGGGTGGTACTCTAGTGGGTGCACTAGTAGCGACTAGAAGTGATGCAGAGAAGGACGACGAGATCACAAATTAGCACAAAGATTGGACAGAAGGGTGAAGAATCAGCGATGGTTGGTGAGATCGTTTTAAATTTTTAATTTTTATTATTGCTCATATATAAAAAAAATGCTGGGATTGGGAGATACCATCAAGGCACCGGGTTGAATCGATTTTGATATGGATAGTGAATTTCACTGTTGTTAACATCTCGTGGAAAAAAGGCGGGCTCTTCTCCTCATTCATTGGGCTACCCGTCTGTCGGACGGCTCGTTTTTTGACCATTTGCAAGTGGCTGGAAGGAAATTCTCTACTATCTCGTGGAGGCGTATTGGTGAACTTACCTATCGATCAAACCCGTTTTTGACCCTTCATACAGTGACATGTTGAGGACAATCAGAGGTTATTAAGCTTGATCAAATCAAACAGTGAGGAGCACCCACTGCTTGAAGGCATCCTGGAAAATTATATATATATATACCTACATAATTTTTCTTGTCTATTTGATATATGTTTCACATCGAAGATGCGTCACACATATCAAAACGGCCAGGCTTATTGTACAGCATTTAAGGGGCAAGAAGATTCAGAAAACATCGGGCCTATTTAAATTGAAGATTTAAACACGATGCTTTAGAAACCAATAAATGGATGAAACGTGGACATCTCGTACCGCACGTTCCAATTTTGGTAATTATATGATTGGATGGTCGTTGGAAGCATCAAAACTGGAAAGGTTAAGTGATGCTTCATTTTCTTCTGACGGTTGGGGCATGAGCACTAACTCTTGTCCTAGCTTTTTATGACTTATGGCTATAGCTTTTATGACTTATTACTCGCTTTCTGAAAAGAGAAGAGAGAAAGGAAAAGGAGAAGGACAAAGGGAAAAGGATTATGTGAAATCTTTGAAAATAAACAATATTTTTATATATAATCCTGACTCCCTAGTTTGAAGTAAGGGAGGAAGAAGAACATTAAATTACAAAATCTATATCAATCCAATGCTGTGTCCAGAGAAGGGACTAAAATACAAAATAGGTAATAAATTGGACTACAAGCCATCCACATAATAACTCAACCCTCAAAAGAGAGCCGCAACACAAAAATAAAAAAAGCCGATAGCACGTGATACAATGTGAACTGCCTCGTTTCGCGTTCTGAGGTCAAACGTTAAACTGACCGTGACGAACGAGCCCCCACCCAATTCAAAGCACCGTGGAATCCACCCTCTGTCAGTACCAACAATAAGGTCACCCGGAAAAAAACGGAAGATTAAAACACGAATTGTAAATAAACACACTGGCCCTGTTCAATTGATGTTACATTCCCCAATTGATGGCTGTCCGCTGCTTGACGTGATGTAATTTATTGCGAGTCTCCCGACCCCCCCAAGAAATAGCTCATGATGAAAAAAAAAAAAAATCGGAATCAGAAAGCGTCATTTGCAAAAAAAAAAAAAAAAAAATGTTCCCATCTGTCATGATAGCTCCAGTTAAGCATCCTTAATTAACAGATTAAAATTCATAACGAATAGCCGGAACGTGAAACCCGAAATTCATTCATTCACTCACTCGAATGTGCAAACTTTTAATTGTGTCACTCCTGGACTCTTTTAATTTTTCTCGGTTCCCCCAAATGACTTTTCATCACGGCCATCGTCCGTGAGTTTATTGCCACCATAGTTAGTATAGGATGGAAGATAGGTATAGATAGGTATATGGATAATTAAGCAGATTATAATGACAAAAAAAGTACATATTATGGAGTACCATTCGGAATATGGAGCAGAGTGTGAATGAAAAAAAACGAACACTGATTCCCACAGTACACGAAAGCGACCACTTTATCAACGCTTTAGCTTAAACTGCCAACCGTTATCGCGTAATTAATTATAATGAAGTACGCACTACTAGTACCAAGTGCCGCTGCTCAGTTGAATGCAGCAATGCAATATGCAACTATAATTTTTATGTTTCATTCGAAGCATTTTGCCATCCGCGATGAACGACTGTTGCTGCGGTTAGGGAGTTTAAAAGTTTTAAATTAATTTCGAAAAATTGTGCCACCACCGGAATTGTTATCGTTGGTCGTTTAATAACTGAGCAGTGACGAATGGGCTGTGCTATATAGCCTAGGACGGAATTTGGAAGATAGGATGCGTTATCGGAATTTCAACGATGATTTTTCGGACCACAAATCGAGATTCAGACTTGTCATGATAGTTACTCATGGTTACTCCATTACTATTATTAATATAATTTTTTTGTAGATATTTTTTTGTCCTTTTAGAAAAAGTGCCGACCCATATTGCATACGAGAATTTTTGGGCGCCTATCCAGATTTGTATGCGCTCATATGTGCAAAACTTAATGGGAAAATACTGTTTTTATTTTAGTATTTAATAATCATACCCGGGGATAAACTGAACGACAAATTCCCTGACTGATTTCTTTTTTTGACCTGAATATGCTCGAACGCGAATTACTGTGACTGTGGAATTTTTAAGTGTTGAGAAGAATTCTAGATAGAGCTGGAATTGGAGCGTAACAGTTTTTGTAAACAATGATTTCTTTCGATGGTTTCTAGAAAGCCAAGGTTCGTCATCGCAAACCAACATCACCATCGGGTAGGGTATGACTTCTCCTACCCGACGGTTATGTTGGTTTGCGTGGGTGCGCCTTGAATTCCTAGAAATCATCGAGAGAAGTCATTGTTTACAAAAGCTGTTACGCAATAATTCCAGCTCTATCTAGAGTTGTTTTTTTTAGATAAACAACTTTGTCCAAGACATCAACTATCTAGAATGTAAGAGTAAATAGTTCGTCGTAGTTTATGTCAATAGATGGTTCTTATTATAATGTTTTGCTGAGGACACCCAGTCACGAAAATGCTTCGTTTCGGAGTTATTAATTTGGTCCCACTAGATTGCATTCCTGACCATAGTGATGGTATAAGTATTTCCGATACAAATGCACGATCGGTTTTTTTAAGAACTACCCAATTGAATGAATTTATCATTTTGACCCACCTTGCTTACATTTTTAGACATTTATGACTATTGATGAGACATCAAATTGCAACTCCCCACATCATCGTGTGGCTCATTCGTGACCAAAGCAATAATGTAACACATTGCAAACAAAAGGACCTCACACACAGCTATCCCAAACGACCTGTAAGATAATTATTACCTTCGGAGAGCAATCAAGCAACCATTAAACCGGGAATCATGATGACCGCTTCGCTGCCAAGCTCCAAGCTACAAAAGTCACACCCGTAAGGGAGGTTTATCGAGGGAACCATTCGGATTTTTATGATTACGACTGCATTCATCGAGGAGGCAATAAGCGGTGGCGCGTAAAATTACACATTACTTGAACACTTTCCACGGTGCTTTTATTAATTTTGAATTGGCATTCAATCAGTTGCCATTCGACGGAGCATTTGAACAAATTCAGGGGGTTTGGCCTCTATTCAACCGCAATAAACGCCACTCTCTCAGGAGGCAATGCTCGTAAAGCGTACATCCCTGATGATGGGCAGCTTTCGCAACCGATGATGGATAAAATATGGAAGATTCAGACCACATCCTCAACCGACCGGACACGCCATCATCGACCATCGGGAGAATAAAATCGGGCCCGAAATTACTGCTCTATCTGTTGCTTTTCGTGTTTACCGGCCAGAAATGTTTTTTTCGCCGCCACCCGGACCAAACCAAACAGAACCCTTTTCACCAAACTGCTGGTGGTGGTCTCCCGGAATAATATATTACGTTGTATAATATACATCCCTTCGGAACGCAGAAAACAACATAGCACAGTAGCAAGCAACACCAACGGAACGGAAAAAAAGCGACCAATTCGAGCAGCCTTTTCGGGACCCAACCTGCCGTCGGTGAGATAAAAGAAAAACCGGGTCCAAAGTGGTATTAAATCTCGGAAGATCCAACTTACGGACAACCGAAAAAAAAAAGATTGCAAGCGCAAACAGAATCCGCCAGACCCGACTCCGGGCGGATACTAGGAGCAAACAGATGGAAAGGTGAGTGGAAGATTTTCCCGGCGATTGCGGGAAAAAAGGGAAGGTGAGAGTTTACTCGCTTTCAATTTTCATTTTACAGCCAGCCGACCGATGAAAGCTTAGGTTTCTTTTGCAACATTCGGCTCGGGAACGGAAGCGAAAGTTGTAGATAGGTACCTACATAGAGTTCATGGTTCATTTGAAGCCAGCAAGTGCCCGAGAGCTTTGCCCGGAATCCTGATTCACACTTCATTTAACGCGTGTTGGCAGTAAAATTTCGAAACGTAATGAACGACAACCGTTCAAAGGATGCTTTAAGGGGGTCCTAAAAGTCGGTTAAATGAATTTGGTGCGGTAAATTGCGCAGAAGGTAGCTGTTTATTGAACTAGAGGCTGTGTTTGATGTTGGAAACGACGCTTGAAATGATTCCGGTTGGGGCCAAGCATTTTTGGTGACATCTGTGGATCCTCATTGGAGAATTTTCTTGCATTTTTCTTCTCAATTTCATTGAGAATAACGTATTATTACTTTCATTCTATATAGGCATGAAGCCAAAAAGTCTCATAAGGCCACTCGTATGGACCGCTCTTCCTCCTTAGAAAAATCAAGAGGTAACGGAAATGCACCGAAATCCATTCCACCGGGTTTTAAACCTTGTAATTATGACAAGGACTTTCCGTCACTTCCAGGATCATCTAAAACCCTTGATGTCCCAGTTTTTGGGCCAGAAAATCAGCTGAATAATAAGCAAGAACATGCACGTTTTCTGGTATTGTGGATAGCTTCTTCAGTAGGGTTAACTACCCCATTCCCGGCCTATTAAGCACAACCCGTACGTAGTCTTTCTTAATCTAGCGTAGTTTAGCACCAAACGAAATGTTATTATAACTAATGGCTTCTAAATTTATTAACCTTTTCGTACGTACCATAAGATTTCCAAATTAATTAATTAACAAAGAGAAACAAATTGTTGAGATATTGTTAAAGTCTAACACTGCTTTTTGAAGCCAAACTCGGCCTACGGATTCTAAAGTCGGCCTAACGCATTGAAACGCATTCAAACGCCATTGAATTCCCTTCGGCCTATCGGATGAAGATACAAATTGATTCGGTCGGAGCGCTTCTTTTGTTTTTGAGAAAAATGGGTGTAAACATTCATATCACGCGTTCTCATTGATTTCGTTCCGTAGCTTTTGAACTAAAGCAGCGTACCAATCGTATAATTGACTTTTTAACTCTGAAACAATAAATTTATGTGATGTTTTCTGATCGATAGGCCCAAAATGGGCGATTAGGCCGAAGTAGTTCTCTACCTTAGATTTAATATCTCTGAATCAACAACTAGCTTCTACGTGGTCCTTCATTGTATCGATCATATCCTTTGATGGATAACTCTCCGAATGAGGTCGGAGATATGATCTCTGTTCTTCAATGGAACAACTTACAACTCACTCTCTGATGCATTTGCCCTTTGTGAAACATGGCTCTCTTCAGACAACGATCTTACTTACTTCGATTTCAACATTATGCTCCTTGACAGCGCAGATTCGTATGGAGGGGTGCTTCTCGAGATCAACAAGCTCCATTCCTTTTACAGAAATGAAAATGCCTCAGTATTGCCTCAGTATATCTTCCACCGAGAACTGCGATTTCTCTTCAAAGTTTCTCGAATATCTGCACGGTTATGCCGCAGCCACGGTTAATCTTGGGAGATTTTAACTCTCACGGTACAGGCTGGGGGGTACTGTACGACGACAACCGCTCAACCTTGACGTACGACATGTGCGACATATTCAAAATGACAATTATGAACACCGGGGAAGCAACACGAGTAGCCTAACCTCCAGTAAAAGTAAGCAGATTAGACCTCTCACTTTGTTCGAGTTCACTATCGTAGGATTGCTCGTGGAAAGTAATCCAAGATCCCTACGGTAGTGATCATTTGCCAATCAAAATTTCTATTAGGGTTAACTACCACATTTCCGGCCTATTAAGCACAACCCGCACGTAGTCTTTCTTAATCTAGCGCAGTTTAGCACCAAACGGAATGTTATTATTACTGATGGCTTCCAAATTTATTTACCTTTCCGTACGTACCGTAAGATTTGATATAGAGAATCCAATTGTTGAGATATTGTCAAAAGTCTAACACTGCTTCTTGACGCCAAACTCGGCCTACGGATTCTAAACTCGGCCTAACGCATTGAAAACCCATTGAAACGCCAATGAATTCACATCGGCCCATCGGATGAAGATAAAAATTGATTCGGTCGAAGCGCTTCTTTTGTTTCTGGGAATAATAGGTGCAAACCTTCATATCACGCGTTCTCATTGACTTCGTTCGGTAGCTTATTAACTAAAGTATCGTACCAAACGCATAATTGACTTGTTAAATCTGAAATCATGGATTTATTTGAAGTTTTCTGCTCGATAGGCCCAAAATGGGCGATTAGGCCGAAGTAGTTCTCTACCCTACCAATGGTTCATCTTCTACTTACAAAAAAACATTGACTGGCGAAAATTTGCGACCGTGGTTCTTGATGCCAGCCAATCGGTTGGAATACTTCCTCCACTGGACGAGTACTCCTTTCTCGCGCGTGTCATCATCGATTGTGCGCTGCGAGCATAGTAAGCGACCTCCCACTCCGTGGTGGGATATGGATTGCACCGACGCGGACATCGATAGTCCACCGCGTTTAAACACTTCCGCAAACACGGTAAGGTCGGGGATTTCGAGCGGTAGGGTAGAGCACTACTTCGTCGTAATCGCCCATTTCCGTTCTATCGATCAGAAAAGATCAATAATATCAATGATTTCACCATGCACAAATCAATAATAGGTTTGTTCCGATGAGTTAGTTCATTAGCTACATCATAAATCCTGTTGGAGCGCATTGTATTAATATTTTCGCTCATTGTTCTCAAAACAAAAGAAGCGTTCCTAGCAAATCCCCCTTTTTAACGTTTATCCGGTGGACGAAGACAATCTAATGAAGTTTCAATGCGTTAGGACGGAATTGAACCTCGTAGAACGAATTTAGAATCAAGAAGCAGTATTAGATTTTGAATAATATCTCAACAATTTGTGACTCTTTATCAAATCCAACGGTACGTATGGAAAGGTGAATAAATTTAAAAGTCATCTTTGACAGAAATATTCCATTTTTTGTTTAAACTCGTTCAGAAAAGAGAGGTAAAGCGTGGGTTGTGCTTAGTACGACGGAAATTAGATCGAAAACCCTACCTCGAGAAAACAATGTAAGGGCTTGATTAAAGCCAAAAAACGCGTTTACTGGCGTCGGTTCGTCGAAGGTTTGTCGCGAGAGACATCCATGAGAATACTCTGGAATATCGGCAGGAGAATGCGAAACGCGTCATCACCGGTTAACGAAGGCAAGGAGTACTCAGACAGTTGGATATTCAGATTCGCGCGGAAAGTTTGCCCGGATTCGGTGTCGGTTCAAACCATCGTTCGTGATCGTCCGCCGTGTGGTAACGAAATAGATTCCCCGTTTTCGATGGTGGAATTCTCACTTACTCTGCTCTCATGTAACAACTTAACTCCAGAAATGGATAGAAACACGTTCAACTTGCTTAAAAATCTCCCAGATGTCGCGAAGAGACGCTTGTTGAACTTATTCAATTAATTTCTGGAGTACAACATTGTTCCGGATGACTGGAGGCAAGTAAGAGTTAAAGCCATGCGAAAATCCGGTAAACCCGCATCGGATTATAACTCGTACCGTCCCATCGCGATGATGTCCTGTATACCAAATTTCAGACATGAAAAAAAACTTTTTTTGCTTAAAAGTGCCCATCTTGCGATGTATGGACGTATGGTAGTAAACATATTTACCTATCTTGAGGCACAGTTTCATCAAAATCAAACATGGGCATTTTTTTAATCGACTTTAAATTTTAAAAATTAATTTTTTTTATCAGTGTAGGTCTCAAATGGAATTTTCTTCTGTATTTTTTTTAATACTTGGACAATTTTCTAAAAGTTATCAATACAATACATTTTTTGTAGAAGTTATCATTTTTCCTTAATATTTTTTTTTGAAAAAAATCGGCAAAAAATGTTTGGCCCTTCTCAAATGTTAGTCTAAATAAATTTTGGAAAAACTGAGTATGCAAAGGTGCTTATTTAGTCAAAGTCTACACATCCAAAAAATTTTATTGAAATCTGAAAGGGTGTTGCCAGCTACGATTCAATTTGGCGCGAAATGCGTCCTCTTTGACCCAGTTAAAGGTTGTAGCTCGGTCCAATTTGATCCAAATCCTTCGATTTCCGTGACCAATGATGAGTCTCGGTGTAGCTCGATCAACCAGTGTAAGTGCGTACGATGAATTCCCAATTACTAGTGTTGAATGTTGATGCCGTTATAGTTGTTTGGTTCAGTGCATTTGGATCGACGCGATAAATAACTCTTGTGATATTCCAACCGATATCCGTTTAAGGTTTTGTAGGATGTTGATGCAAGACGGTTTCGATTTCGTCCCGACTCGCATTGGTAAGAGTCTCCCGATCATGTTGAATGAAGATTATATCGAAAGTGGTGTTAGTGTCGAATTGTGTAGTCTCGGCTGGACATACACTAAGTGTAAACATATTTACCTCTGACAACAGCAGGTCCCGCAACGGCGCCGGTGGTGTAGTGGTAAGCGTGATTACCTCTCACCCCAGCAGGCCTGGGTTCAATCCCAGTCGGCGCCGCCGGGATGTTCTGAGGCAGAACATCTCCGATCACGCCTTCCTTCGGATGGGAAGTAAAGCCGTTGGTCCCCGGTTCATGAGTTGATGGGTCGATAGGTAGGGTCCAGGTGTGGGAGCTGCCTTCCTGGCATCGGTAGCATTGGTGCTCAGCACGGAAAACAAGATCGACGGAAAACAAATCAAGGAAAAAAAAACAGCAGATCCCGCGGACTTAGTGACGTCATAGTGCCATTGGTCTTCATTGGTAGTTGATTGATCCAGAAGTGAATGCATAATTGGTAATGCTGGTCTTGATTACTCCATGTTTGCAACCATTTAATTTTCAGCAACGATTTTCATAGCTACTGTCCGACAGTTCAACCATAGTGGTATCCAGGGCAACGGCGATTTTGGCGGTTAATGAGGATAGCTTCGAAATGCTGGTTTCCCTTTGTCTTGATGCCATCATATACATTTAGGGATTTTTGGGTCCTTTTCAGGTGAATGATTTGCTTTCAATTTAGTTGTGTTGCTCCATTAGAATAAGTTAGAGAACATTAATCCAGGTAGGTTTGGTGATGCTTCCGAAAGAATCTATTGACTGAACCCTTCCAGACCGAATAACTAGCAATGGCACCAATTGCAAGCATGTTGTTTCCACTCATATGATGGCCGATTGGTGATTATAGCCGAATATACTGAACGCATATTTAGTAGTGGATGCTTCCTTTTTGTATCCTCCATGGGACATTAACTACTTCGCCATGGCGCCAATTCTTGTCCGATCTCCAGATATCCGGCTCAAAGGACCAAGATGCCGGGGACCTCGACTTATTTTCTTGGTTGTTGGTGGAATGCTGGACTTTGGACTGTATTTGAAGTCC
The DNA here is from genome assembly GCF_037179485.1 of Ochlerotatus camptorhynchus. Lineage (NCBI taxonomy): Eukaryota > Metazoa > Arthropoda > Insecta > Diptera > Culicidae > Ochlerotatus > Ochlerotatus camptorhynchus. The sequence continues at coordinate 7,605,674 of NW_027040849.1, forward strand.
CAACATCGCAGGCATTAGCGTAGCTAGAAAATTTATCTGGAGGGGCCTAACGGGGACCTGCTGCACTTTTTAAATTATGCAAAATTACGGTTAAATAAAAACTCACTCAAATTGCGCCAAGGCAACTTATTTTTGGGACATTTTTTTCCGTGACCAATAATATGGAATTGAATCTTACTATAATTTTAATGGCGAAACAATAAATTTGATTATATTTATTCCATAACAACGATTGGGACCTCAATTGGGAGAGACTTAAACACTTACTGATTTTGAACAAGCAATGATCGTTTGAAATCACAGTTCGGATCTTATGAATATGAATTTAAGCATCTCAAACATGAGAAAATTCTCAGAGTTGGGTAATTTCATGAATTTTGTAACTAGTTTTTTTTTTTAGATTTTGAATATTTCAATAAAAGTCAAATTTCAGGCATTGGAACCAAAATTAAACTCTAGGAGTTTGAATTTTATAATTTTATGAAACTCTGGCTGTTTCAAGGTAAAGTGCACACATAATAAATTTAATACATTTAGGACGTAAGAAAATGTTCAATATGCACAACTTTTTGACGTTTTCTATATTGGGGTACACTTTGTGAAAACCGAAAATGGAACATGTAACGAAATTATGAGAGATTTTGAACGTTAATAACTCAGCTGCCCATGGACCAGTTTCAATAATGTTATCACCAATCAATCAAAAATATTTCTACGCATCGACAGCAATACTTCGACTGTTGATTTTCAACAAGAAACTATTGAAAAAATGGGAAATGTCAAACATTGTCCACAAGCGACGAAATGACTTATAAATCCACCAATGACGTACATGCATATGCTGCAGATGTACAATTCTTATTAGAATGTTAAAATAAAAATAGTTTTAGGATCCCAAACCCATATGTTTTTAAGATTTTGTAACTAATAAAAAAGGATATCGCTGATACAGATTGTAAAAATAAATTCTTGAAATAAAAGTCAACGAATTTAGATCAATTTTCCTAATTATAAGACTAAGATAAAATTGCAAGATCCTTCCTAGACAGTCATTTCTTAAAAAGTTCTAGTACATTCATATTAAAAACAAATGAGAATTTTAATAATTATAGTACGTTTGACATAGTTATAGTTAAAAAAAAAAACTCCACAAAATAAATGAGCCTGATAAAAAAAAATCGACGAAATTTTGTTGAAAATAAATTTAATCGATTTAAGAAAGTTTTCGATATCATACGCTTAGACAAATTTTGAATCTCCTGGTCTTCAAAATTCGTAGTTCAAGATCTTAGATTCTGAAACTCACAGAGACTCGAGAGAAAGATTCTTCGAGAGAAGAAAGTAAAAAAAAATAAAGATTTAAAAATTTCGAAAAATCTTAACATGTGGCAAAAATTGTAAATAATCAGGTTAAAATCATCAAGTTTTTAAGATACCGGATTTTGAATTTCAAGATTTTGACATTTAAACAGAAAATAAGTAATAAAGCATTTTTTATTTTTTAGACAATTTTTTATATGATGCATCGGACTAACTAACATTCGGAGTTATATATAAAATCAAGATTTAACTATATTTGTAATCGAAAGGAATGAACTCGCAACTGGAATGATTGTGTACCTGTTTATAACTAGATAGTAATTTAACTTATTTTTACAAAAGTTGGGATATTTTTAATATTTTTAATTTAGTTAGTTGTGGTTAAACCATTTGGTATCATTTCTTAGTCACACGTACTTTATACAGGTAAGAGCTTTTTAGGCAATTTATTCAATCAAAAATACACAAAAAAAAGCACGAATTTTTTTTATGTGCTAATCCATGCTAACTTTCCTGCAGCTGAATTCCAAAGAAAAATAATTCGAAAAGAATGAAATTTATACATATTAGGTAAATGCAGAAATTGAGATTTCTGCCCAAATTTTTACTAATATCTTCGACTATATGAAGATCTTTCGAATGCTGTCTAGGAAGGATGTCTGAAAGAAAATCGTTTGACTTTTGCAACGTTTCCAGTGAACACCAACAGAACCCCCCAAAGGTTTTCCAAATTCCTCAACGAAGTTCCCTCAATTTATTCCAAACTCCATATTTTTTTCCATCTCTATTAATTTATAAAGATCTCTGAACATCTTTGCACTTCTGGAAAGACACATAAGATATCTACAAATATTCTTGAACACATAGAAAGTTCCTTGAAATTTATCAAAGTTCCCAAAACCTCCAAGAAGTTCATGGAGCTTTTTTGGAGTAAGATCTATGGCAAACGGCAACGAAATTCCCTAAGCTGAAGCGAAGATCCCTGAAGTTCTTAGAAGTTTATTGATCTATTTTTAGATCTTTTAGAAAATTCCCTGAACTTTTTCAAAATTCCTTACACTTACTTGAAGTTTTACGCAGCTCCTCAAAGTGCTACGAAATTCTTAAAATTTATTAAATTTTTACGTAATTTCCACAACTATTCCAAGTCCATGAGGCTTTAATAAACCTGAAATTATGTAGAGGTTTTCGATCAATAATGAGCTTCCCAAAAATAAAATAGAGTTCCTTTAACTTGTTCGAAGCTCCTCAAAATTAAATGAATTATCTACTTCTACGCAGATTTCAGAACTTTGCAAGTTCCTTTTTTCTACATTTTTTTCTGAAGGTCTATGAAGTTCCCAGAAATTCTACCAAATTTACTTAATTTCTACGATCTTCCCTGAACTTCTATTTGAAGTTTTACGAAGTTCCCACAAGTAAAAGAAAAATCCCAGGGCTCATGGTCAATTTGTAGAGCCTGAAGACGTCTTATTGCTATCGATTTGATTTAATAAAATTTCTCAAAATTGTTTTTTTCTAGTCCAGAACATAACAAAAGTAATCAACATAATGGACTTTAAAAAAATCTTTGTCAGTGGTCCAATTTTATTAATTTATTTAGTAGCATCGAACTTAACAAGCTTGATAAAATACCAACAATTCTGGAGGGGTTCTAGATAATTCTGGAGGGGGCCTAGATAATTCTGGAGGGGGCTAGATAATTATGGAGGGGCCTAGACAATTCTGGAGGAGCCTAGATAATTCTGGAGGGGTCTAGATAATTCTGGAGGGGGCCTGGCCCCCCTGGCACCCCCATTAGCTATGCCAATGATCGCAGGGAATTACCAATGATATCCATTGGTGTCCTTGATTGATTGGTGACGTTGAATTAGTGCCATTCCTGCCATGATTTGAGTTCGGGTTTTTGGGGTGTAGTGATCAAAATTCCATTCTTGTACGTGTATATTCACAATTCACAATAGTACTTTAATTGCATATTACTATATGGATTTATTGCAACTATTTACATAAATACAATGATGAAAATCCTCTTATACTATCTGGAAAACTACTATTGACGATTACTCATAATATACTGAAGTCAAATAATAACCAGAAGACGTGCAAGAAAGTTAATGTAGGTAATATGTCATATAAACTGTATTAATGGGCACACATATAGTTTATTAATTAACATAGAATGTACCGTGAAGTGGGTTATTCTGCTTGAGCTGTAATTCCGCGGACTTGTCATTCAAACACCAAATTGGTTTACCAAATGTTGCAACTTCTTGACAGGACACAGAAAATACACAGGACAACATATAACATGACATGTACTTCCAAATTAATCGAATTTAATCAAATCGTTTGTCGAGTGCGCGCAATTACTACACGTGTGGAATAACCCACGTTCACGATACGCAGTTTCCCAAATAGAAACTATCATGTTGATGTTTTGGTAAATATTCATAAATGAAAATCATGCATATAATAATTAATTAACTTTATGTGTAGGTACTTGAAACGCTGATAGTATTTATTTTATTTTAGAGCAAAAAAAAATAACATGATTGTGCTTGTGATTTTGTAACAAATGTACATCCATATAAACGAAGACTGGGTGATTGTTGACTGAAAAAAGATACCCCTGACAACCAGAAGTCGTATAACAATGTACAGACAGTATGGTAATTTGCTACAGTTTAAGTCAAAATCTCATATAAGAATGGCATACCTCGCATTTATTATTTTTATATGTAAGTTAAATCGTATAAAATGCAAATTCCTAACCAATATGCGACTCATTTTTCCGTCGTACTGTATCACAAATTAAATCGGATTACATCGTAAGACTTTTCAAAATGAATTTGTTATTGCAGATTAAATCGTATATGATGTAAAATCAACTCGTTTAAAATTAAATCTAAATATGCACAAATGTGGCCTCCATTTTTGTACGTATAAGCCATTGTTTCTTGCATTCTATACGAATTGTTTGTTTGTATGTATGTTTGTATATCACGAAAACAACTTTGAATATACGTGCATTTTGATTGTCTGGGACATTTTTTATTTAGTTTGAAATTGATTTTATATCAAACATGAAGATTAAAAGAAATGGCCACACTGCATGCCTCGTTGCATGCGTGAAGGTGCTTTGTGAGTTAGTCGATCTAAATGACGTACGTTCATCTCGTCTTGGGTTTGGGGAAGAATATTAACAAAGTGAAATGAAAATCAGTTTTTCAACAATACTCGTCATCAATATTACCTTTTCTATAATATTGTCAGTAGGGTTAAATACCCCATTTCCGGCCTATTAAGCACAACCCGCACTTAGTCTTTCTTAATCTAGCGCAGTTTATTACCAAGCGGAATGTTATTGTTACTGATGGCTTCCAAATTTATTTACCTTTCCGTACGTACCAAAAGATTTGATAAAGAGAAACCAATCATTGAGATATTGCCAAAAGTCTAACACTGCTTCTTGACGCCAAACTCGGCCTACGGATTCTAAACTCGGCCTAACGCATTGAAACGCCATTGAAACGCCAATTAATTCACTTCGGCCTATCGGATGAAGATGAAAATTGATTCGGTCGGAGCGCTTATTTTGTTTTTGAGAATAATGGGTGCAAATCTTCATATCACGCGTTCTCATTGACTTCGTTCGGTAGCTTATTAACTAAAGTATCGTACCAAACGCATAATTGACTTGTTAACTCTGAAATCATGGATTTATTTGAAGTTTTCTGCTCGATAGGCCCAAAATGGGCGATTAGGCCGAAGTAGTTCTCTACCCTATGTCAATTTACTGTCAATATATTGACCCGAGTAACGAGCGCCTTAGCGTATTGTCATTAATGTTGTCAATATTTATGTACTGATAATATTGTAAGGAAAATTGACATTACGATGTTTGTCAATATATTGACATGTGCAATGGGCGCTTTACACGTTGTGAATAGTCTCGCATTATCAAAGGAGCTTGCAAAATCAATATCAAGCATGATATTTTGCTCCAATATCACGCGTGATATTAAGAGCGTATGAGAGCGGAAAAATGTCAATTTGCTTATGATTATGGCATAACTGAGTGTGACTATTGTCGGCAGCCTCTTTTCCTTCGGCAAACTTTCTATTTGAACTGTGTGGCAACTCGAAATCAGCCGCATTTTGTAGAGTGTATATTTCATGATAAGAAAATGCAGGCACAACAAGATTGATCAGTTGTAACAAATCAATCAGATTGAACCTCAAAGACTAAGGAATCGGTAGGAAACATTAGACGAAGTGAAATAAACGTTCAAATTTTGGTTTTCTTACGATTCCCATAAAATCTCTTTTGAATCACCTAGGAATTCAATTATGATCTTCTGTTGAACTAATTTCTTGTAACGTCCCTTAAGAACTCGTAGGTTGTTGGGAACAGCTTTAGCCGCAACTAGTTTTTTTTTATTATAAGTAATACAGGGTGGCCACTGAACCAGGCATTATTATGAAGCAAGCGCAATGATACTCTAGGATAGGCCCTGAATTTCTTACGTCTTCACTAGGACTAACGCCGGCTCTCAATTTAGTGTTCTTCGAGCACTTCCTCAGAGGTTAATTAAGAGCTTGCTGAGCCTGCAGTCATATTGCTTCCTAATGCTTGGATCTACTCGGAACCACTGATCAACGCCTAAGTAGAGAAGAAACCCCAGGCTGATTCCATCTCAAATCTAGATAGTAAGTTTCATTTAACGATTCATCTAGAATCCAGACAGAAACACGTTTTGCGGAATGTGCAATCAGGATGTGTTGCTAAAAGTGTTACAAGCATTTCATGTTCGGAAAGAGTTTTTTGATCGCATCTACCACTGACTATGGTTTGTCCGAAACATCGGATGAAACAGATCCATTTTGGAACTAACTTTTCATCGTTTTTCATACGTCAGAAGCGAACAAGTGAAACTAGCACGAAACCCGTTCTTTCCAGTGACCATTTGCAAAATTTTCTGAAGGAAAATTATTTAAATAAATCGAAATGCTGTACAACAATAATTTATATTCCGACAATACCATCAACCCGATTTCAACAGCCCGATTTCACAAATCGGACACCTTCAGCTCCAGCCCAGTTAGTGGTGGCTTCCTTAATGCTCTTTCCGTCCAACACGTATCACATCGCACTTTTTCACCTCTTGTTTGCTTCGAATGCATCCTCTTATGCTGTGGCAAGTTCAGCAAAAAGGCAAAACCGAGAAAAACCATCCAACAAACGACGACGACGACGACGTCAGCTTCCCTCCGGATCGGGGCAGAGAAATCACATGAAAAACTATCCCAAACCATATATCTTCAGCTCGTTTTCATCAGCATTATTTATGCACATAGAAAGAGAGAGAGAGAGGAATAGAATCTCACCCGGGTTTCTTGGAACAACCAACAGAGTGGACGTCATCGCCGTGGAACTGAGCATCAGATTCCCTGGGAGACTTTTCTTTTTTTTTCCTTTGACTAACCAACCAACCTGGTACGAGTGGAAAGTATCATCGTCGTCTTCATACGACATGCACGGTCCTTCTTTGCACCGACTACAGCTGGAGCAGGAACGGACAAACCGTCTGCCGACCCTCGAGGTGCAAAGTAGTACCTTTAGCTGGAAATTGAAGTACCTACAATCCGTCAGCAATAAATTTCCCGGGGAGAATATAAATTAGGAACAGTCGGAATATTTTTTCGCTGCACGAGGGTTCATTTCCGGTGTAGCATAACTACATTTGCATCCATCGTAATCGAGTGGTTGTGTGCATCGGGCGAGTGAATGTTGCCACTTGTTGTGATGCATGCAAAGTTATAATTTTCATTCTTTGAAGTAACGACCATGTGGGGACGTGGCTCAAGGCAAAGCTAGTTAGTGAATACGCAGCTTACCATTCCAGGAAGGAATTTGTCGAATTTTGCTTGCAACACATATACATACAGTCATTCCATAGCAAAACGATAGTTGGAATCTCCGAAAAATCTTGTTGCATTTTAGATAATTCATTTTTACGCGGACAAAAGAATCGCCTAAATAGAGCGAATAGTCTTCGAGATCCATATCTCGCTAGGTAAATAAATGTGGTACGAGATACACAACATACACAACATTGTAGAAGGTATAAGGATCAGTATCCACCAAAGTCACTTTCAATCTGTTCGGTCAATTCGGTCAAAAAGAAAAACAAGTCAGTTGAAATAGAAGATTTTTCACTGATGGATCACGCATTGAAAAGATCATATATGATTACCTTTGTATGGATCCCCTCACATTGCTCAATCCCAGGCAATGAGAAAGCGACTCTCTCTTGAAGGTGGGCGCACAACAAGGCGAGATTTATGATAGAAGAATTTCACATGATGTATTTTTCCCATTAGTACGTCAGAGTTTTCTTCTAAGTTGGCAAAACGATTGGACAAGTAATTCTCTTGGACGGTCGTTACATTCCATTTCTCCAAATGTTTCTTCGAGAGCGTGGTTCAAAGGTCTGGATGTAAGTCGGGGATTCATTCGCGTGATGTCAAGGCTTATGTCCAACCACTACTCGTTAGACACGCATCTCTACTGAATAAACCTTGTTGACTGCAATATATGTAGGTGCAGAACCGGTTATGATGACATCGATCACGCAGTTTGGCATTGCCCGGGTAATTATGCCTCCAGAGTACGACTATTGGTTACTCTAGTGGCCCGACGTAGACAACCTTTCTGTGAAGTAAGAGATGTATTGGAAACCCGTGATCTTCCCTACATGCAGGCGATCTACGAATTCCTTTGTTTGTCTGATGTTAGAGTTTGATGTGACCATCCCCTCCTTTCCACACATTTTCCAGCCATTGTGCCCCAGTCTTATTATCCACCTGTTTCTGTGGTACTTGCCCCTGCCTAGCCAGCATTTGGCCAACCCTTCGAGAGTACCCATTAACCTCGAGCCCGCCACGAGTAATTGATATCCAATACTAACCTAGATTTACTACTGTTTAAAATGTTAATTAAAATATTACGGATTTTTGGTTCCGCAAAGTGTCACACACACACTTAGAAAAAAATCATGAGACTGACATATGACATATACATATACGAGCGTCAATTTTTACATAAATTTGAGTCATAACAAACGCGAAATATAGCTTAATCAAACGTACTTTTCATCGAACAACGAACTTTTCAGTCTCGGAGCACTTAAAATTACAAGGCACGTTTGTTTACGTTTCATATTTTATGTCATAGATGGATTCCGTCACGTGTAAAATTAGTTTTTTCTAAGTGTGCATGACTAAACCTAGTAAATAAACGAACTAGTTATAAATAAGTCTGAGGGACAATAAATCACTTTGTCACTTTGAATTATCACGGGAACAATTATCGTCTACGATGGCCGACACGGACTACACCATTGGACTCAAGCAAAACAAATCGGACATGTGGATAACAAAATCTCAGTTGTTCTTCAATAATTCGAGGAAATGGAGGCAATACTTAGCCAGGTAAGCAGTTTACATATATATGTCTAGCCGAGCTAGGCATTACATACTTCGAAACTAACACCAACCATTCATTCTCGGAAATCATCCATTACGTCATCACCGTTTGGCAAACTACTACCGATTCCTTCGAGTCAGCGCAATACATGGACCAGTTTTGCATCCAACCGAACTTTTCACTACTACGAAGGTAGGCATACGTTTCATCGATTGGCTGACCGTTTTAACTAAAACTCGATCTGCGCTGATTCTGCCTGATCTGTTAAATGGTCACAGAACGGAATGAAACCATGATTTGTTCAGCATGGATAATTAGTACCAGTTACCATTATCCAAAACCACCTACGTTGATTACGCTGAGATGGATGCAAACACAGGTGTTTGATGGAATGACACAAGGGTCTTTGATCACCACGACGAAGTTTGAGTACACAGGGTGCTCAGCTCCAATATCCAAGCAGGCACAAAAGGCATTTACTCCTCAAAGGGTTTTCGAACCAATTCCAAGGCAAGGACATAAGGGTGTCCTCTAGCCATTCCACGGTTTGTGAACAAAGCCTGTGCAAACTCATGCAAGTCAAGAATACAAGGGTATTTAAAGCCAATCATCAAGGACATGGTTACATCCAATCAGGGCGCACAAAGTGTCAAAGGATTCTACATTCCAGCTTGGACATAACGGGTGCTCAAGCATCATTCCAACCGATTACTGGGTGTCACGGATGACTCACCAACCAAGGTTGTAGGCGCTTGGGGTGTCTACAGTCTGTCTCTGTCATCTAAGAACAGGATTAAGGTGTCCTGAAATCATCACCAGCAGGCACTAGGGGTGTCTGCAAACAACCACTAGGATGACATGCATCAATCAAATCACTTTTCGGATGGTCCCACATTGGCCCGCATTCCATCCCAACCCTTGGCATCGACATTCGAATTGAAGCGAATCATCCTCAGACGGCGCCAATTTCTAGATGGGGTAGACATCATATGTTTTACCAGGTTAGTGATAACAGTAAATGTACCAGCCGACATTTCAGATTTTACATGCAAACTTTTTCCACACATGCAATTGAGGATATAAACCGAACACGTGACGACTAATGAGTCCATACGGATTCCACAATGACCAGTATCCTGACTCATTATGTATTTGGCAACCCAAACAATCATCTGCTGGGGGAAACGGAGAAACAACTTCCGGCACTTCGTGGCCATCGGGGTTTTGAAGACGATATCTTTCCAGGTTGTCGATATGGACTCCGAGCTTCCCATACTTGGTGTCCAGCTGGCGGCACCGGCGAACATCTCCGTCGCATGTGCATACCTGCCATGCGGACGGCTGCCAAACCTGCACGATCAACTCAGCGAAGCCATAGCTAAACTACCGGAACCGCGCATCCTGGTTGGGGATCTGAACGGGCACCACCCAAGCTGGGGCTGCCCCCGCTCCGACCCTCGAGGTGTTACCCTGGTCGATATTTTCGAGAAGGAAGACATGGTGATCCTGAATGACGCTGCTTTGCCGGAAAAACTCAGTGGAGCGCGAACACGGATCACTACCCCATCAAAGTTCAACTTTCGACCGCCATCTTCCCGATGACAACATGGAGGCCCCGATGGCGCTATGTACAAGCGGACTGGGATAGCTATGGTGAAGCCTTTCAGTCTTTGTTACTACAGCGTAATCCGAACAACATTGAAAACTTTTCAGAAGTGGTATACGAAGCAGCAACAGCAACCATCCCAAAGACCAGCAGCGTTCCGGGGCGAAAAGCGCTACGCTGGTGGAATGAAGATACGAGGAAAGCCGTTAAAGCCCGGCGTAAAGCACTTCGCCGTGTAAAGTGCCTTCCTATCGGACATCTCGACCGCGAGGACGCTCTTCGTCACTACCATGAGTCGCACAATCAATGCTGGCAATAAATCCGTGTCGCCAAATGAACCAGCTGGATGGACTTTCTGGAAGGAATGAATTCGTCACAGTCTTCTGCTGACTTATGGAGGCAAGTCAACGCCCTCAGTGGGAAACGGCGCATGACACCGCTCCACGTACAGATTAACGGTGAAGCTGTTTCTGACCCTGCAATTGAGGTCCTCAAGAGTGCCAACGATAGCGGTCTCCACACCGAGATCATCTCGTTGGATATATCGAAGGCTTTTAACAGGACGTGGACGCCCCTCGTCTTAGAGCAGCTTGTCAACTGGGGGCTGTGTGGACCCATGGTCCACTTCATCAAAAATTTCCTGACCGATCGCTCTTTCAGAGTCGCAGTGGGCAACACGAGGTCCCAGCTTTTCAGAGAAGAGACGGGCGTCCCACAAGGTTCGGTTTTTGCCGTTACCCTCTTCCTTGTGGCCATGAACGGAGTTTTCGGAGGACTGCCGAAAAATGTTTACATTTTCGTGTATGCAGACGATGTTCTTATCGTAACTACCGGCCCAACAGCAGCACGTAACAGGATCAATGCCCAGGCAGCAGTCTCCGCTGTAGCCAGATGGGCCAGTGCGGTAGGTTTCCAGCTTTCGGCCACCAAAAGCGTCAGGTGCCACGTGTGTCCATCCCGGCACCGTGTCAGCGGGCCACCTATTAAAGTTCAAAGCCAGCCCATACCACTGAAGAAGACGGTCCGTATTCTGGGGGTACTTTTTGACTGGTCCCTCAACTTCGAGCAGCACTTCAAGGCGATCAAGAACGACTGCTGCAGTAGGATCAACTTGATCCGCACTATCTCTCGCCCCCACCGGTCTAACAATCGCGACACTCGTTTCCGGGTTGCAAGAGCCGTCATCGATAGTCGCCTACTGTACCGTCTTGAGATGTCGTGCATCGCCACCGAAAAGCTCGTGCAGATGTCTCAGGTCTTCTTCCGTCAACGCCCGTCGATGCCGCATGCATCGAAGCGGGTATTCTGCCCTTCCGCCATCGTATAACCGCAGCAATTGCAACGAAAGCCGTTGCCTTTACCGCAACGACCTCCGGAAATGACAGGATCTTTCTCCTCGATGAGGGGAACAGACACCTCCGCATGACTGCCAATGCGGAGCTCTCTCCAGTGGCCAAGGTCCACTGGTACGGAGACAAAAGTTGGCGTATACCTCCACCAAAAATCGAGAGTCGGATAAAAAGCAGGTTCAAGGCTGGAGATAACTCTGCAGCGTTGAAGAGAACAATAGCCGAACTGCTAGGCTCGGACTACCCAACCCATGCCCACATATACACAGACAGAGTAGCCGGAATTTCAGCACCGATGAGTAGCAGCCTACCGCCACAATGCTCGGTTTTCTCCGCCGAAACTGCGGCCGTTTCAACACCCTCGGACCGGCCCATACTGGTGCTATCCGATTCGTACAGTGTGATACAAGCTCTTACATCTGAGACCCTGACTCACCCCTGGATACAGGGTATTGTGGACGCCACTCCTCCGATAACGGTGTTTTCCTGGATCCCTGGGCACTGCGGTATCCCAGGAAACAGCGAAGCCGACAGCCTGGCAGGGTCTGGACCAGCTGGCCCCCGTTACACCGACGAAGTGCCACTACAGGACATAAAGCGATGGATAGTCAGCAAAATGTGGGAAGCCTGGGAAGCAGAGTGGTGCCAATCCCAATCCCTCTTCATCCGAAGAATCAAAGGAACGACGAGCAAGTGGACGGATATGTCGAATCTACGGGACCAGAAGGTGGTTTCTCGTCTTAGGACAGGCCATACAAGGATCTCACATAGTTTTGGTGGGACGCAGTTCCACAGAATGTGCTACGTTTGCGGAACCACAGCATCGGTGGAACACATCCTATGCCTGTGTCCGCAATACCAACAACTAAGGGAGCAGTACGCACTTCCCAACAGCATTAGGGACATACTGGGCGACGAACCTTCCACTTTAGCGACAGTTATTTATTTCCTCAAGGACGCTGGGTTATACAACAACATTTAGGTTCTTTTAACTTTATTTTGGCTGACGGTACATCTCTACCGTACGGGGGATTACCCTCCTACGGTGGAGCTCCGATCTTTTTCAAAACCTACCTAACTTTGATGTACCAGATTGTTTTTTTTTTCTCGTTGCCTGTATTGTTAGTCTTTTTACTGGAATCTGTTTTAATTGCTTCTATTGAGAACATGTGAATTGTAAGCCAACTCCATAACAAAATTTGCTGGCAAAAACCCCCTCTGGGGCCTCCCTTTTTATAGAGATGATCTAGCCAACGGCTAAAAATCTCTCTAATAAAGTCTAAAAAAAAAAAAAAAATCATCTGCTGTGACATAGTCAGTCAGGTAAGGCTTCAGTATATGTCCTGCGGAGCTAGGCATATTCCGATATTACATGACTGCATCAATACCGGTATTACCACGTTGACCTGCACTATGCACTATGCACATCAGAACCAGTGAGTTTCATCCCACGGAATTGAGGTTGGTGGAACCGAAGGCCATCCAATGTGCGCATAACGGGCGAACAACGGAAGGCACTCGAGGACTCAGGCAAGGCATTAAGTATCAAGGAAAGGCATCAAGCAATACACCAGCAACTAGCGAGCTCCATACCACGGATCACGGTACCAAAGGTGCACGGTCCACATAACGCAAACAACGGAAGGACCAAGGAACATCGGCAAGGTGTGAACTACCGAGAAAAGAATCGGTCACAAGGATATCAACCAGGATCCAGCACCTAAGAACTCCAAGTCGACCACAAGGACATCACCCAGGATCAAGCACCCAAGAACTCAATTTTAAGGATATGCAGGGAACAGGAGCGCAGAAGCTGCAAGATAACTGAACATTATCATCTCGATAGCTAACGGAACGGATAGTGGAGAGCAGTACTATACCGTCATCAGCGGCAGATGCAGGTTTTCGACGGTGGGTGAGTTGTCAAATTCAACTTCAATACACCGATTCAAGGTCAGCACGTCGGATCAAGGATGAGAAAGGAGATTACTACGATAATCAATGATCGGAAAGAATGATTATTCAGAAATGGAGGACATTTCAGAGTGAGTGACCATGTTCGGGAGTAACCCCACCCTATCCTAGCCACGTCACTTTCGTTTGTACAGAAACTCTCCCCAACTCTCACCACGTAGAATCAGACCATCTCTCCTCTCGTACGGACACTACCACGGAATCGGATAACAGATAGGAGAAGTTTAGGTAGTGATAACGATTGGGACTAATGACGTCACTGCATTGGTCCGGGAAGCTGCCAACCATCACTTTCAATTAACCACTTTATTCTAGCAGTTAAAATGACGTTTACTACCACTCGAACTTTGAAATAAAACGTTATTTTGAGACTTTCTTCTAGAACCTCGAGAAAAATAGCCAACATTTGTGCGTTTCATAAAAATATAGAAATTAGTTGGTCCAGTTTTGTGAAATCGCTGGTAGAAAGTCACGCCAAAACTGCTTGACAAAGTGGTCAATTGAAATTTATTCTGTCTTCTCTTCGAGCAGATCCTCTTCAACATCACTTTCGATCAGTTTTCATGCAGTTTGATTCAGCTTGACTCGTGATCATTTCGTATTTCATTGTCAAACGAACTTACTTTCACATTGAAGCGAGTTTTTTTTTTCTATAGTCATGACTTTTGATGGTCAGTCGGTTCATTTAAGTGCATGAGCATAGATCTGTGCACGTGGACGTCAAATTTATCATTGTCGGGTGGTTTGTTCACCCATCAATATGGGTATGTTTGGAATCGGGGTGACGTTTAGAGGCTGAAAACCAACTCCACTGCCATTTTTAAATCCAAGATGGCAAGTTCCTTATTCAAAAAAATGAGAAATACTGTCAAATACCCATCAATATGGGTATTTTTAGAATGGGGATGACGTCTAGAGGCCGGAAATCGATGTCTTAGATCTAAGGGTATTTTACAATTTTTGTGAAACCCGATGGCCGACATATTGAATTCCAAAATGGCGTCGAATATCGAATTTTCCAAATCGGATTCTGACTAACCTCTCAAAATTTGAACCCATTTGGTGAGAAACTGACATGGCAAAACCATTTGAAGTTTGTATGGGAATTACTATGGTAAAACAAAGATTTTTGTTCATGTCTATCTAATAATTCACCATATCGGTTTGCATCAAAAGCTTTCAACTGTACTTATAGGAAATTTTCCCAGCTACAACTTTGCTGAAGACCATTTAACCATTGCTGATTAAATGCAAGGATCGAAAGTTATCAATGGTTCAATGCGCTGATGTCTTATGATCATGCTCAATAAACTGCTCAGCAGGCAACATTGAATAGGACACAAAAATCATGGCTACTGTGTCACACTGCAAAATACAGTGTTGCCTACAGAGCAGCTGCTTGATCACGTCATAAGTTTACCAATCTCTTAAATAATTAATAACTTTTTCCTGTCTCGTTTTACATAAAAACAATCTCCAGCAAAGTTGTAGCTGAAAATATTTTCTATAAGAATAGCTATCGAACTGTTTCGCAGCTCAATATGGAAAAAAGACTAGAAGGCAATGTACAAAAAGTTGAGATTACCCATAGTAATTTACATGTAAACTTCAAATAGCTTGTGCGAGGTCTGTTTCTAACCAAATGAGTTGTAACTTTGGGAGACTAATCAGGACCTGATTTGAAACCATTTAAGCACTGTGGAGCGAAAAAGTCAAATTTTGCCTCAGTCTAGTGGGCACTCTACACACTTATTTTGCACCAAATTTTTTCTCAGTGTACCTCAGTGTGTCGCAGCTGTGCTGGCAATGCAGAGAAGTCATTGTACTGAGTTTTATTTGCTTTGCCTTGTTTGGCAAGCCGGTATTCTAACAGCTCTTGTTTTTGTTTTGATTTTCAATTTTTACAAAAACGACACGGACTCCAGTTGGGACTACACATTGGATGCAGTCGTCTCCAAGGATGCCTGCAACGGACGAGCTCCGTTGCTACAGGATCCTACCATCTTCGGCGGAAGGCCGATCTCGTACAACGGCCGTCAATCATTAGTCAACCATGATCCTAAACCAGCCCTTCTGGGAGCGGGCGGAGGAAACAGATTTGCTCCGAATTTTTCACCGCCCGAGTATCGGTCGGAACACACGTCGGACTGATGAAGGACGCATCGCTGACCCAAAACGAACCATCCAACTTCATTCAACCGGCACAGCAACAGGGCCTCCCTTAGCTCAGTCGGTAAAGGCGCAGCTACAAAGCAAGACCATGCTGGAGGTGGCTGGGTTCGATTCCCGGTCCGGTCTAGGAATTTTTCGGGTAGGAACATTTCTCGACTTCCCTGGGCATAGAAGTATGATTGGACTTGCCACACAATTATACTGAAGCAAAAATGGTACAGGCATCGAAAGCTCTCAATTAATAACTGTGGAAGTGCATCTAGAACAGTAAGTTGAGAGCACGCAATAAGCTAATATGCGATATGCAATAAGCTTGAAATGCGAAGAAGAAGAAGAAGAAGAAGAAGAAGAAGAAGAAGAAGAAGAAGAAGAAGAAGAAGAAGAAGAAGAAGAAGAAGAAGAAGAAGAAGAAGAAGAAGACAGCAACAGGGCGCAGTGTGATGATGGTCTACGGACTCGATAACAACACAGCCAACACCGATAAGCCGTGCAATCTGTTCTGCCTGTACGGAAATGTTGTCAGGATAAAGTTCCTCAAGAACAAAGAGGGACCAGCAGCAGCAGCAGCAGCATTGGAAGCAGCCGCAGCCTTGCGAGCTGCATCGCTAGTTCGTGTAGCCGTGGCCGGAAACCTCGATCAGGTCAAGATACCGCTGTCAGCTGTTCTTCGTCTGGGAGATGTATATGATGTATCTAGTTTTTCGGACAGACATCAAGATGTGCGCTGACAATTCGATTTAGGAAAATCCATGGCGAGACTTGGTGGAGATTTACGGTTGAGTTTTGAAAATAATTTGATTATATTGTGGCATCATCAAAAGTACAGTGTTGCCAGTAACTTTAAAGATCGGAAAAATTGTAACCATGAGTGCCAAACAGTGCCAACGACTGTGCCCAGCTTGTTTTTATTTATTTATTTATTTATTACACCATCTTCGACTTAGTCGTACATACTGAATAACTTATAATTAAACATAAACCTTATCTTTAATCCTATTACTAAACACATTTTAAGACAAATTCAAATCGAACTCATCGCTAACGGCATTGAATGATCGAAGACACGAGTCAAATGGATTATTATGGCCGTAGTTTGTCCTATGATAAGGAACCGCTAGGAGTGACGAGTGACGGAAGTGTCTGGGTGGAGCATTCAGTGGAATCTGTTCGAGAAGTGCAGGCAATCGATGGATCCTTTGATGAGGTCAAAGACAAACAAGCGTTGCATGTTGACTCGCCTGGCAGAAAAAGCTTTGGCTGATATAATCCCTACATGATCGTTAAGCCTCAGCTTTGAATCGATGGTGACTCCCAGATCGCAGATCGAATTTACCCGTTCGAGTGTTCTGCGTCCACACGGTAAGAAAAAAGTACCCAACAGGAAGTTCACTTTTACCTACTTTTGACTAGTTTGTCTCCTTTTCTCTTTCTATTGTTGTCAAAAACGGAGGAGCAAAACCACCCAACAGGGGCAGTAAAGTGTGGGAACCCAACGTTGAGTATAATCATATTTACCTACTGTTGGGTACAACTAACATACTTTTGGTTAAAAAGCCAGTGGAAAACTCCATACGAATTGCACACAAGTAAATGGAAATTACTTTGACCCGCTTTACCTACTGTTGGGTTCCTGCACTATAGTGCCGAGATGAGTGAAAAGAACTTAATTTTGGGTACTTTTTTCTAACCGTGCATATAGTACTGATGGTGAGTTTGACCGATACAGCGAGTGAAAGATATTATCTTGCACTTCTTGCTGTTAACGCGCATGGCGTTGTCACCGCACTTGCGGTACACCAGACATAATGTTGAATGAATGGGATCGTGCAGAGTTAACAACCACATAAGCATTTCGATTCGAAAAGTACGACAAAAGCCACTCTGTTATCCAATCGGGGAATCCTATGTGCCTCATTTTATCAGTGACTAGAATGTGCGGTACAGTATCGAACGCTTTAGCAAAATCAATATACGCCGCGTCTACTTGCCTTCTTTGTTCAATTTCACGAGACAGTTTGGTGACGTAACACATCAGATTTGTTGTTGTAGACCGATGTTTCATGATCCCGTGCTGGCTCTCCGAGATAATCGAGGAAGAGGCATTATACAAGACCTTGTGGACCAACTTTTCCAAAACCTTGCTTAGGCAGCAAAGTTTAGACACCCCACGATAATTATCCACGCGATTACAGCTGCCAGCTTTATGGATTGGTACTATCGATGCCGTTTTCCACGCAGTTGGAAAAGTCCTGTCCTGCAGCGAACGGTTGAACAATCGAGCGATTGGAGATGTTAGTGTGGACGAACATTTTTTCAATAACAGTGGAGGAATGCCGTCTGTCCCAGGCCCTTTGTTTGTTTCTACATCTTCAAGAGATTTTTGAATTTCCTCTGAAGAAAACTGGACAACAGGAAGCGTGATGTTATGTGTAGTAATATGGGCAAAGCTGTCATGTCGAAGTACAGGTGACACATTAGTGAACACACTCTTGAAGAACGTCGCAAACAGGTCAGCAGCTTCAGCGTTGGTGCAAGCATGAGTTCCGTCGTAATGAACGTTACATGGAATACGGGTGGAAGATTTCTGTTTCCTAACAAAATCCCAGAAAGAAGCAGGGTTTTGTTTAACACAAGATTCAATTCCCGATGCTTAGTTTCTATATGTCGAGAAAAGAAGTTCCTTGTACGACGTTTCCACTTCGCGGAGGTTAACTTTGTCGCTATCAGTCCTTGTTAAGAAGAACCGTTTGCATGATTTCCTGAGATTATTCCGGAGTTGTCTCAGCTCGGTAGCCCACCATGGTTTGCTGAAAATTGAGGTAATGGGTCGCCTTTTCCGAGGTACATGCTTTATAAAAACTTCGTACAGCTTTTCATAAAAAAATGCAAGTGTTTCGTCCACTGTTCTGTTCTGCAGTAGAAGATCCCAGTCGATACCAGCAAACGCGTTGTTTAGGAGATTGTAGTCGTATGCTTTAAAATCGAAGTTGAAACTCTCGTCTTGGTCGTCCATTGCAGCCAGATCGTCGCTGCTCTCGTCGAGTAGTAAAATGAATGGCTCGTGATGATTGTCAACGGGTAACAGTGGAGTAGAGGATGCGATGACGTCTAGATGCTCAGGTAGGTTGACGAACATGAGATCGAGAAGTCTACCGTTCATGTTGACGAAACTGTTTATCTGCTGGAAGCCGTTAACAAACATATTTTCGATGAGGAACTGTTCGTGTTCCGAAGAAACGTTTGAGGGAATGTAACCATTTACATCACCATCCAAATGCCAGCGCAAATTCGACAGTTTAAAGTTACCCAGTGAGAGAATAATTTCACATTCTGAAAAACGGATTGACATATGCTGAACTGCGTTTGCATGAGCTGAATATAAGTCGGAGCATGAATTCGGCGGAAGGTAAATGGTGACGATGTAAAGCGAACGATGCCCCAACCACTGCCACTTGTTCCAGTTGGTCGCAGTTCGGCAAAGTGACAGACCTGTTGAACGATGTTGTTTTTGACCGCGACGAGCACTCCTCCTACACGCGAGTACTGACTGGTCAATTCACTGCGGTCACATCTGAATAAGGTGTAATCCGAAGAGATTTCAGCGCTGCCAATGTCTTCTCGTAGCCAAGTCTCTGTGAAAACTAGCACGTCATAATCACAGCCAGACAGTAGTAAGCGTAGCTGAACAATTTTGGTCCGTAAGCCTCTGACGTTCTGATAATAAATAGAGATGAACTGTTCAGACGGATTTGGTTTTGATTTGATTCCAAGCGATGCAATTTGTTGATCGGGTTGACTCCGAAGGGTGTTAGTTTGGGTATGAATTTCCGTAATGCTTCCGTCACTTTAGCCGGTCAAACTTGATTGAATGTCAGTGGCGTTGCTGTTTAGAATCGTTCCAACGCCATCCGCTAATGTAGAACCACGATGCGAGCTGGAAACGAGTGGAAGTTCAGGGAAAGAAATTGTTCTGCAGTCTATGTACTCGCCTGGAAGTGCAGGCTGGAAGACCTGTAATCTTACTTCAGGCACAGGAACGGGGCGGCTTTGATGGCAGGAAATTGATGCTGAGTAGACTCTGGAAACGGAGACGTGCTCGACTGTGCCTAAAGGACTAGAGGTTTCCAAAATGCTTTGATGCATGCGCCCCGTTGTCATAAATTCGAAGGAATAGCAGATGGCTTATCGGCTGGATTGGATGGTTGAATAACGCTGGCAATATTGTTTTCCACACGAAAACGTGGTGGTATGAAGCAACTGGAAGCAATAGACGATTCAGGAAGTGCATAGTTCGTAACGTGAGCATACTTGCCTGTGGTAACTGGTTGGAAGACCCCGTCTCCGTACCCATACACAGGTCCGGGATAACTGCTGAGCGCTGGCCGGAGAGACACGACTGTGATGGAATTGTTTTTGGCACAGAGTAGTTTACAAGTTTTCGGAAAATCAATGGCCACCATCTTGGATTCTAAAATGGCGTTGAATATCGATTTTTGGCATCTACGCTTCGTCTTCTTTCTGAAAATACCCTTATTGTACGGTATTTGACACTTCTTCTTAAGCCTGGGCCGCCCTTCCGAAAATACCTATATCTTATTTGAACTGTTCAATCCGGTCAGGGATCTAGGTTTGCTTTTAGATTCCGATCTAGAGCTTCGGTCACAGTTTGGAGCTGGAATATCGAAGGGAAACTAGCAGCTGGCTCATGAGATGTACATATGCCCCTGAAAACGTGAAGCTGTTGCTGGGTGTGATCCTTGCCCTTAACTTCAGCTCAAAAATCATAGGCTTACATGTCATGCAACAACGAAAAACTGAACTAATCATCATCATAACATAACCTCCACACAAAAGTTCTCAGTACCAGTAGTGGCAGTCAGCACGTACTTGACCGCGGTTTTATCACAAAAGGCTACTACAAGCACAAAGCCGTTGAGTCCAGCCTTCTAATGGCACTCCTATTGGCTCGAACGGATGTCACTCGGACACAGATATTTTTTTTCCGCCTCATTCCACAAAACACCACTTCGAATTGCACATGGTGATCGTTGTTGTGTCCAAAAGAGCTCACCGTATGAACACGGAACATAGGCAGTAGACTGATGCAAATTTTAACATTTTTGCTCCACAGTGCTCAAACGGTTCCAAATCGGGTCAAAATTAGTCTCCCAAAATTTGAACTCATTCGATAAGAAACTGACTTGGCACAAACCATTTGAAGTTTATATGGAAATTACTATAGGAAAACCAAATGTTTTGTTCATATCCATCTAACAATTTAACATATCGCTCTGCTTTAAAAAATGATAACTGAGCTCGATGAAAATTTTCTCAGCTACAACTTTGTCCCTAACCACTTTTCAATATAACGTAAGCATCAAAAGTTATCAATAATTCAAGCCACTAATGTCTTACGATTATGCTCAATCAACTGTTCAGCAGGCAACATTGGTGTTTCTGGCGCTTGGAATAGAGCACAAAAATCATGGCTACTATGTCACACTGCAAGATACAGTGTTGCTCACAAAACAGCTGCTTGATCATGCCATAAGATTATCAATCTCTTAAACAATTAATAACTATTTTATTTGACGTTTGGCTCAACAACTATATTCTGCTAAGTTGAAGCTGAGAAAATTTTCCATAATTATGATTTTTGAATTTTTGAACAGTGCAATATGGAAAAAGGTAAGAAGACAATCAACAAAAAGTTTTGATTTCCCATAGTAATTTCCATATAAACTTCAAATGATTTGTGCCAAGTCAGTTTCTTTGCAAATGAGTTCAAATTTTGGGAGACTATCAGGACCCGATTTGGAACCGTATGAGCACTGCGGAGCGAAAATTTCAAAATTTGCATCAGTCTAATAGGCAGTCACCCTCGGTACGCACACATGTAATATTCACAATTGTATATCGGATGATGCACGTTTTGCCATCCGCAGCAGCTGTGCGTTCGAATGACAATCGGTGGAGGAGACTGGCTGGTCGGTCGGCTGGGGCTCTTAAATTTATGAATTTCATATTTCACCATACAATTTATGTAAAATCAAATTGACCAGGGGTTGAATAATTCATACCGCGCGCGATGCAGGACTCTGCTCTTCTCCGAAGCTGCCACCGAAAATTTGCCCGCGATGATAGAGATACATATCTGTCGTCCGCGGCGCGCTCGTTCATTGCACATACCATACGAGTGGAGTAGAAATGTTAGGATGCAGAGAGGATGGGGAGGGGGTTTCCATTTGTTCCAAATTGCACCAATTGCATACGCTGCATGTGAAACATGCATATGTGTGTGAGAGAGTGAGTAAAAATGCAATAACAGTAGCCAGGCAGAGGAATTTCCAACGAAGAGTGGGAATGTGTGGTGCAGTCTGTGTGTTAGCGACAATTCAATTATAATCGTTCAATGCAGTTGTTTTTCGAGCCCGGAAGCTCTGGCTCTAAATAGAAAGATAAACGAGTTGTGATGGTGGCCCGGTGGCCATGCTTTGGAAAAATGCTTTATGGACTTGATGGAGCAATCAATTTTCTGTTTGGTTAAATTTGAATTATGGACCAATTTTTGACGCGGGAGCATCGGTTACTTTTGGGAAATTGGAATGTGGGTAGACATGTTTTGTTTATGTGGCAGAAGAATTAATGGATGACCATAATCTAAGGAAGAACACCTGCGGTGCTGTCAACTGGCTACGAGCAGTCATAAATTTCGGCAAGAACATGTTCAGAAGGAGCCGAAAATATTCCACGCTACTGCTTGAGCCGCCTGTTCCTCCAGAATTTTCCTCATCCGCAAGGTATTCTGCTTTTCCATCATCTGCATACTTAGCTCTACTCGGGTCGAGCGTTTACTGGTAGACGAGCGACCGAAGGACGTCCTCGAATGGGAAATCGCATCATCTTCCAGCAATCGGCATTGATCACACTCCGCAGTGCGATCATGGAGTCCGTGACACCCGCGCAGTCGAAATGCACCCACACCCAGCCGATCGCATTTGGCACAGTGTTTTGCATAGCTGTCGCTTTTTTTTCGGTTCGACTAGAACCTCCGGCAAATCTTTGAAGGTTTTATAAATTGTGATTAGGTTTTACAACTTTTGCATGTTAGGACAAGTTTCAAAAATCACTCTTATGTTTGTAATAGTAAACAATTAATTTAAATCCAGCCGTACTAGTTATCTATAAGAAATTAAAGGTTAGAATTTTCATTGCACATAAATATACAAAAAAATGTAAATAATTTTATCTAGGTTTATAATTTATTCACTTCACTAGACAATAGTTCAAAAATCAAGACTTAAGATAACTTTAGGTAGGCTTTAACTTATTTTTATTTTCAATTTTATACTATTAAATTATTTTTACGAACTTTCACGATTGTTTTCTTGCTTCTTCGATCACGATGTCGTTTTATTCTGCATGTGACGTTTGAGCGACACGTCACCGGCTATGCTCTGTTTGACGTTTGCTGTTTGCCAGATCTTGGATGGTACGGAACTCACCTCGCTACCAATGAGTATGCCCTGTGGTATCGTAACATCCCCCCCGCCCGTGTAGTTCCGGACCGTCATTGCAGAAGCTACATATCTACCACAACATCAAAAATAGTAAGCCTTCGTCTGCAAACGTGCACACACCGGAACGGAACCAAAACAGAGCTGGAGGTCACGATAGTGCATACCGCTAAAGAAGTAGTACTGGAAGGAATTTGCTGATGTACGGTGATGTAAAGGTGTCGGTAGCTGGATCAAGGTTTTTCCCTAAAGAGGACAACTTCGTGCACTGTATCGAGATTGCTCCTGAATCCAAAGATGATTCGTTTTCGCACATTGCAGATCCGTCAATTAGACAACAAACGATGAACCTTGTGAGCAACTACAACCCTCACAAGTCGGCTACATCGGACGTCAAGTTGAAGATCGTTTTGAAAGAGGAGTCCCCGATCCAACAACTTCCCCGTCGCCTTGCACCATTGGAGAAGGAAATCGCTCAGAAGCAAGTAGATCAATGGCTGAACGATGGCATCATTCAGCCAAGTACATCGGAGTTCAGTAGCCCCATTGTACTGGCTCACAAAAAAGACGGATCTAGAAGGCTTTGTGTAGATTATCGGCGATTGAATAAGGTTCTAGTTCGCGATCATTAGCGTTAATCGAAGATGATTTACATGATGCAAGAGTGTTCTCTACTTTGAACCTGGAGAATGGCTTCTTCCACGTTCCGGTCGACGAAAGCAGCCGTAAATACACGTCTTTCGTAACCCCTTTTGGGCAGTACGAGTTCCTTGTCACACCCTTTGGATTGAGTACCTCTCCGACCGTATTCCAGTGCTACATTAACGATGTTTTTCGGGATTTGATCGAAAAGAAAGTGGTGGTGGTCTACATCGACGACCTTCTAATTCCTGAAAAGGACGAGCAAGAGGCGTTGGAAAAGTTGTCGACAGTATTGGCAGTAGCAGAGCAGCATGGATTGAAGATTAAGTGGTCGAAATGTCAGTTCCTCATGCGGAAGATAGAATACCTGGGTTATCAAGTTGAAGAAGGGACGATAAAACCACCGACGGAAAACAAGACAGCAGCAGTGAAAAAATTCCCCGATCCAAAATCTTTCAAGGAAATTCAGCGCTTTCTGGGATTGACTGGATACTTCAGAAAGTTCATACAAAATTATTCTGCTATCGCAAAACCGTTGACCGATTTGCTGAAAAATGATGCTGTTTTCGTGTTTGGTCCAGAGCAAAAAAGAGCTGTGGAGCAGTTAAAAGAGGTCCTGACAAGCAGACCAACATTGGCGTTGTACCATCCGCAGGCGGAGACGGAGTTGCACACGGATGCTAGAAAGATCGGATATGGAGCAATTCTATTGCAAAAAAAGTGTGGCAGATGATAAATTCCACCCAATCTACTACTACAGCAGAAAAACTTTACCGGTGGAGGCGAACTACTCAAGCTATGAGCTCGAAGTCCTAGCAATTATTTCAGCTTTGAAAAAGTTTCGGGTCTACCTACTCGGAGTATCGTTCAAGATCGTTACTGATTGCTCCGCGTTTAAAATGACGATGGAGAAGAAAGACATTGCTCCAAGAATCGCAGGATGGGCGCTTCTATTGGAACTACACACTAGAGCATCGCCCAGGTGTTCGCATGAAGCATGTTGACGCCTTAGGTGGCAGCCCGGCAGTCTACCTTCTGCAGAGCAATGTGATCGAGCAAGTCAAAGCAAACCAACGCAACGACCAAAGGCTACAAGCAGTAATGAAAACTCTGGAGAACGGGGACTACGATGACTATTCTCTTGACCATGGAGTGCTCTACAAACACTATGCTGGTGGCAAACTCCTGGTAGTTCCAGGTGCGATGCAAAATTCGGTGATTCGACAAATCCATGAGCAAGGACACTTCAAGGCTAAGAAGATGAAGGAGCTTATTCAGCGCGAGTATTGGATCGAGGGTCTGGAAGCAAAATTAGAGCGGTTCATCGAAAACTGCATCCCATGCATCCTGGCAGCCCGAAAGGCTGGGAAAAAGGAAGGGCTGCTCCATCCTATTCCGAAAGATGATCTCCCTCTATCGACATATCATGTTGATCATCTTGGCCCGCTTACAGCATCCAAGAAAAACTATCGATACTTGTTTACTATCGTGGACGCATTCACCAAGTTCGTCTGGATCTACCCGGTGAAATCAACAACAGCTGAAGAGGTTCTTCAGAAATTGGAAGTTCAAAAAGTTTGTTTCGGAAACCCTGTTAGGATTATTTCGGGTCGAGGAGCAGCGTTTACTTCTGCAATGTTTCAGGAGTACTGTGAGCGTGAAGGAATACAGCATCTTCTAACGACAACTGGGGTTCCCCGCGGGAACGGGCAAGTTGAAAGGGTCCATGGTATAATCGTCCCAGCTTTGGCCAAGTTACAATCGAGAACCCGGAGAAATGGTACCGCCACGTAGGGTGCTTACAGCGGTATTTGAACAACTCTTATCAACGCTCGATCGACCGGAGCCCATTCCAGTTACTATTCGGGGTTAAAATGAGGTACCCGGAGGATGTACGATTGTCAGAGGTAGTCTTGCAAGAATGTGTGCAGTTGTTCGACGAAGAAAGGGAGAACGAGCGTGCCGAGGCACGACTGAAGATATGGGAGGAGCAACGGAATACAAAACGGCAGTTCGATCGCAAGCGTAGGGGAGCCAAAGTCTACGAAGCTTGGAAGCCATCTGAAGATCGCCAAGAGGTTCCTCGGACCGTATCGCGTCACGAAGCAGAACGAAATGACCGCTACGATGTCCAGAAAGTTGGTTTACACGAAGGGCCGAACCGGACCTCAACATGTGCGGAGTATGAAACGGGCTCACCGTCGTTTCATAAATTTGATTTAAATTTGCGCCTTCGTGGTAGGCAACCAATGTGCTCGAATCAGTAATGATGGGTGTTAAGTGGGTGGGATTTACACGTCAGTGATCAAAAGGTCAACTTACCGATCAAATCGCGAAGAAAATTTAGAATATATAATTTTAGAATCAAGAAATCAGAACCGGAATAAAAACGGAAAATAGGAAAATTGAGGCTTCTGGATCAAGAAAGAGCACCCGCTCGATCTTTCCCGTTCAGACCGCCGAACAGTAAAGTCTACATTTTTACAAGTGAATATCGAAGCTAAATTCGGAGTGATAGTTAATCAATTGAAAAGTAATTTAAAAGCAAGAAGTGCAGTGAATTTAATTGAATAGTAATTTATAGTTTTTATGTATTTCCAGAGTTTATTTAAAGTAAATTGATAAATTAAGAAAAAAAATCGTGAGTCGTGAATAACTTGAAAATCCTGTAAAGTAAGCGCGTGGTGAATTTGATTGCAGTATATAAAACTAATCATAAAATTTTAATAGGGAAGAAAACGTGAGTCCAAATAAAATAACTGATAAGAAATCAGACATTGCAGTTAAAAAAAAAACGTGAGGTAATTGCTGGAAAGTCGTTTATTTCGTGTTTGGGGGTACTAATGTGAATTCATCCACAGTCACCACACGTGAACACGTGCACCATTGGGGTTTTGGCGAGTGCGTTTCGTGGAGATTGTGCGGGTTGGAAGTTTCTCCTAGCTACGGCTTCAACAGCATCCAAAAGCTATCCGCGTGCTATCGGTGAGACTGGGGGCGATCCCCTGGGACTATTCTTCGCCTCGCGGCTGCGTGCCGCTAAGAATAGTTGCAGAGAGCGTGGTCATCGGTGAAGGAAGTTCGGCCTCGCGAGCACCACTCCGCTACAACGTGGTTGCCACAATCCGCGAGTAATCTGTACGGGGAAAGCTTGCCACCGCCAGAGAGAATCGCCCAGACTCACGTCCCGGGTAGAAGGTATTGACCAGTCCCGATCAGAGCCCAGCAATCAAGTGCACATCTCCGACGTAGCCTGAAGAAGCCGCGAATCACTTTCCTGGTGCTAGAGAGCACCGAAGTCCCGCTCCGTGCGAACCGCAGGGGCCTATGAGTCGGTATTTCGCCGGCCTGTATCAACGAAGTTTCATTCACCATCGGCGCCGAAGGCCGCCCCTTCCCGGTGCCATCGACCGCTATCTGAGCATCCAATTTGTGTGGTGGGTACACTGCATGGTCCCTGAAGTCGGCACTCCGCCCGGCTTGCATCATTGTGTGACGAACCGTCGTCGGAGTGGGCGTCAGCAAAATATCCGCCCACAGGAAACTGGGAGTCCCCTTCCTGAAGAGCATTCAAGTCGTCCGTCCGGGCAACCCGCACCCCTGAGCGTCGAACGGCGAGGACGTCGTTCTCGGTCAACCTGCCGTTGGCCGACCAGGTAACCTCCGATCAACGACGAGTCCTGTAAGTACCTGAACCGCTTTTTAGTACCCACACGAACACACCCCACCACCAGCATTAGTAGGGCAAACTATTATATTAGTAGGGGAAGAAATGGGGGGAATCTATTGCAAGTAGGTTGACTCACGTTCAGGGAACACACTTACTGAATGACGTCACCCGTTAGGAGAAAGTAGGAAAAGGGAAGGTTTTAAGGAAATCACCATGCAAACATAAATCCAACTTTTATAGACTTTGGAAATTAAAATTTAAGCGTTTCAATTAAACCATTTTATTGCATGAGAAATAAATCATTTTCTATTATTTTTCAATCAAAACTTTAAATTTAGTTTCAATTTATTGAATCGGAATACCTACTATAATTCGAATTTAAGGAACTCTTGGGATTGGAAATTGGGAAGGAAGCTTTGGAAGGTTTTGGGACATTATAGGAGGTGGATTCCGTTGTGGGGTTGAAAAAGAGCTAGCTGGGCAATCCAACCTTGAGTTCTGGCAGACGACTCTCGTCGTCTGGCGCATAAGTCGGAATTTGGAGGCCCTACCAGGACCCTCCTTACAAGTACATGAAGCGATTTGTTCCTGGCGATGACGACGATTGTATTGAATAGACAGCGAAGGTTCCAATAGTGGATATCGAAGCATCTGAAGACGCCGTTGACTTAGTGGCATCATCCGGGTCGGATGACGGTCAGGGTGGCCGAATGTCGGGTGAAAAATTGTAGTGGACATCCCTAGTGCGAAACTATTGACTCTCTTTGTAGACTCTTTTCTCTTTGGACCTATCTCACATTGAATTCATTTAAATAGTCAGTACTCAGTTGGTATTGCAAGAGACCGGTCCTTGCTGCGCGATTATTCTTGGATTAAAGTGTTTTCTAAATTCTAAATTGAAGTGTTTTCATTCGCTAGGAAGATTCGAAATAGTGTACGGTTGTGGTCAGCTGTGGTCTGCGGTGGAAATCCCTTTAAAAACTCACATGTATTCAAAGAGGTCTTCACCTCTTTTATTAGTATCGGTGCTTCGCCAAGTTATGTGATGGGAATTTGCATCACATCCAATGATGAAGTGTTTGTTGTTCATTTTGCAGAAGTTAATGAAGGCTGCTAATTAGGTTAGAGGAACTGTATCCACATCCCCAGAGAAGTAATCCGAAGCTATGTAGGCTTCGGTTTCCCCCCGGGTTGTGGGAATTTCCATTCGAAGTGCAACTAAATCTTTAGTAATATTTTGTGTTATACCCAACAAACAATTTTAGCTGCAGGTTAACTTATACAGGCAAAAATTAGCTGCATAAGGCAAATTTTGGCTGTATAAGCTAATCTGCAGCTAAAATTGTTTGTTGGGTAGGTACGAATTTGATTCCCACTTTTATTAAAATTGCAGTCCGAGGTTTTGGATTCTTTCATCATAAATTAGCTTACTTGCCAGTGTGCCTATTCCAAGATCTTGGTGTTTATGTGCCCTTGTATTAGCGCCACGGTTATATTTTCCTTCGTGAATCTTCGACAAAGGACTCCGGTTGCCCCTTTGGCATGGTGAAGATTTATTTGAATAAATTTTAAGTTAGTACTCATTTTTTTACTGCTTCTGGTCCTTTGACGACCCAGAGAATTAACGGTCCAGTAGAGGCCCAGAGTTATCCCGGCCCTTTGGATGCCCAGATATGTTCCGGTTCTTTAGAGGCTCAGAGTAATTCCGGTCCTTTGAAAGCCCAGATGACTTACGGTTCTGTGGAGGCCTAGAATAATGTCGGCCCTTTGCATGCCCAGATATATTCCGGTCCTTTAGAGACCCAGAAATAATCCAGTCCTTTGAAGGCCCAGAAAGATTCTGATCTTTAGGAGGCCTAGAAATTATCAGGTCATTTGGAAGCCCACATGGGTTCCTGTTCATCGGATGCCCAGAGTGATTGATGATGATGATGATGATGATGGTTCCACCTCTTACCCCTACAAAGGTTTGAGCTGGACGAGTTATCTTTAAGATAATTAAATATAAACATTTTAACCAGGTTTGCAAACAAAATCGAGCTGGTTACAATTACAGATATATATGTCCTGTTAAATATGTTATAGGCATCAACCAAAAATATTCAAAGGTGTAACTAGTTATCAAAAGTCCAAGTATAGTCCTCGACAATACTTCCATTTACACGTGACCTGGGATTTACACGTTTAAGCTTCCGCAGTGCCAGGACTATATCCAAGGAAACGACTTCCAGCCAACCCTTTACTAATTCAAGGCTTTTGCCACAATTTCCACGTATTAGTCATTTATACCTGTATTCCGCGCGCGAAGCTCAAACCATTGTAGACTACTCAAAGCTATTTTTACTATTATTACTACAAAATCAAAAATCTAAAAATCCATCATCACCATCGAGGCAAACAATGTAGTTTTTTGAATATGCTACACAAATTACTAAAATGTCTTTATGACAGTCTCCATACAAAATAATCCGTTAGAGATAACTTTGTCAAGATACATGATTTATCCATTCATAAAAATTTAACTGCTCAATAAACAGCTTTTACATGTGAAATGCAGCGTCTCTTGAATTCTGTAAGTGTAGTTGCACGCTTGATGTGTCTAGGCATCGAATTGAAAACATTTATACCTTTGAAAAATAATGAATTTTGTGAAGCATTATTCAAAAGATGTGGTGTTTTTACTTCATCCGCGTTTCTAGTGTTATATCTATGAAAATCACTTCCTCTTTCAATCCGATCACACAAATATCGAGGCAGCAAACCGTTAACTACTTTAAAAATGAACACCATAGTCAAAAACACAATTCTTTGCTTCACTGACAGCCATTGCAAAGCGTCCAGCATAAAATTTGAGGAAGTGAATCTATTACATCTCAAAATCAAACGCATTACTTTATTCTGCAAACGCTGTAATCTCGATATTTGTGTTTCATTGGCCAAAAATAAAATGGAAGGGCAAAAGTCTAGATGAGGGGAGATGATTGATTTGTATAACTGTATTTTACTACCAATAGTTAAATCGTTTTTCAAGCGACATAGGATTCCATACTTCTTGGCAATTTTCTTGATGACATTGTCAATATGAGAATTGAACTTGAGTTTGTTATCAATTATCACGCCAAGATATTTAATTTCCTGAACGCGATCAATTGTCTCATCATCAATAACAACAGAGACATCATAATCTACACGATTCCGCGAAATTACCATGAATTTAGTTTTACTTATATTCAATTTCAAGTGTTTATACTTCAACCATCTACTTAGAGAACGCAAATCTTCATTCAAGCGTGATACGGCTTCTTCTAAATCTTTAGCTGCAATGAATAACACAGTATCGTCAGCAAAAAGATTAATATCACAAAACCGTAAAACTCGTCGCATGTCATTAATATACATAATAAATAAAAGGGGCCCCCAAATGTGATGAACTAGCCTACGGCTAAAAATCACAAAAATAAAGAAAAAAAAAAAAAAAAAAAAAAAAAAAGGGGCCCTAATACACTTCCCTGAGGCACTCCAAGGTCATTGTAAACGGGACAAGATACAAAATCATTAAAAACAGTCCTTTGTGTTCTGTCAGATAAATAGCTTTCAAACCATTTGTATGCAGAACCCGAAATTCCAAAGCGCTTGATTGTTCTCAACAATTAGGGCCTAGAAATTATCTCAGAAGCGCGTTTTAGATCCAAAAACATAGCAACAATCGTATCTTTATGCTCGAAATTTTCTTTCCATTTAGCTAACACTAAGTTTGACGCGGTTTCACAAGAATGGCCTTCCCGGTATCCCGATTGTTCCGGTATCAACAAATAGTTACTATTTAAATATTCTAACAGCTGGCCTTTTACAACAAGTTCTAAAATTTTCTCTAATGTGTGCAACATGTTGATGGGACGAAACTCTTCGGCTTTAATCGTCCCAGCAACTTTTTGTATAGGAACAACTAAAGATTCTTTCCAAATATGCGGCACGTGCCCAGATTGCAATGATTGATTAATAAAGTCCCCCAGAGTGTGTCGAATGATATGAAAGCAATCTTGAATAACTCTAGCATTAACATTATCTACTCCAGCCGTTTTTCCTAATGAAAAGCAAATATTTTTAAGTTCAGCTAATGTAATCAAGTCCT
This sequence comes from Ochlerotatus camptorhynchus, assembly GCF_037179485.1. NCBI lineage: Eukaryota > Metazoa > Arthropoda > Insecta > Diptera > Culicidae > Ochlerotatus > Ochlerotatus camptorhynchus. Next base: position 7,637,548 of record NW_027040849.1, read on the forward strand.
TAGGTTTTTCTTGAAGGTTTTGATCAGGATTTTGGTTGCTTTTGGAGGACATTACTCCTGGCAAGTTTCCGTCAGTTCCACTTGTTCCCGGGACACTAAGATCTTCTTTGTTCCCAGAATTCTGGCAAACTTTCCGGCTTCTTGCCGGAAATTTCTGTTACTATGATACACATATTTGGAGCGTCATGGTCGTGTAAAGTTATGAAATATTTAATTATATATTATTTAACGATGATTGCTCTTTGTAAGCAACATTTTTAACATGTTTACGTGAAAAGATAGTTTACATACATTGATGTTTGCATGTATGGGTTATTAGATCACCGGTAGAATTCAGATTTTTTTTTTCAGTTTACTCCAGCTTAAAACTACCGTTCGTGCCATATCTAGCTTGACTACCTGATTAGCATTAGCATTAAGCAAGTTGCACAAATTCATAGGTGGTACAAACCCTAGACCATTTTATGTGAGTATTGCCACCTCCGTCCGTTACCATATTGACCGAGACATGGGATTGATCTCGGCCTCTTAGATGGAAGTAGCAGTATCTCCAATAATCGAGAATTGTCCTGGGCACCCCCTTACAACTGCTGGGGATGGGAAGGATTTTTAGTTAGACAATTACTTAAGAAAGATGCAGAGAACTTAACGACCTCTCATAAGTGTCACAGGAGTTTAAAGGTTTCTTAGTGGGGAGGGTAAAGCCATACGTTCGGTAAACGTTGCTGGCAGATTTACGATATCATTCATTATGTTCTATTTATGTGTTTTTTTTCCTTGATTTTTTTTCCCGTCGATCTTGTTTTCCGTGCTGAGCACTAATGCTACCGACGCCAGGGAGGCAGCTCCCACACCTGGACACTACCTATCGACCCATCAACTCATGAACCGGGAACCAACGGCTTTACTTCCCTTGATCAAAGATGCTATGCCTCAGAACATCCCGGCGGCGCCGACTGGGATTGAACCCAGGCCTGCTGGGGTGAGAGGCAATCACGCTTACCACTACACCACCGGTGCCGCTATATTTATGTGTTAAAATAAATTTAATATGTATGTGTGTGTGAGTGTTTTAATAAACAAAAATGGATAGCTTTCACCAATTGTGTGATTTTGAAAACTGCTTCTTGTTCTAATTGAATTCCTTTATGGTGTAAATTCATAGGTTGGGCTTCTAACCAGTTTCAAAATTTTCCAGATTCAGCAGACTTTTTTTTTTATCATTGGCGATTTTGAGAACTTTATGTGTAACATCGTGTCAAACTCAAACCGAAAAAACGGAACAAAATCAATATGTTTGACAAGAGAAAAAAAGAATTCGACAAAAAATTTCTTTCTACTTTTCCAATTCTTCAATTTCCTATAACGTAGGAGATCAATCCTAAGAAACTAACCCAATAATTCCTTGACTCTTGACTCTAAGGAGCTTAACGAGCACTTCCCAAGTCCCAAGCACCGCCCAGCTCCTTTCCGACACACGTGGGTAAGCATCCGGCTGCTATCGCATCAATTTTCACCAATTTCGCATCCCGTTGAAATCAATCAAACAAATCCAATCACCAGCTCTCCCGATTGATTCCGCCAAGGAAGAATACTCCGCACATATTGCATATCAGCGCCGGAGCATAACAGCTGCCGCAAGCCTGCTCGAGTTTTCTCAATATTCATCCGTTCGTCGTTGGCAGGTGGTAGAGCGGCAGGTACCAATATTCCAAATCAAAGTCACTGAACGAGCCACATATGATCATTTCGTCGGAATGCGCAATTGCCATATGGCCAAAATGGCACAGCCACGCGAGAAACGAATCAACACATCCTCACAAGCCAATCGCGATTTGAGCGTTTTCCTGCTTGATACCGGAAAATATGACACTCCTTTAGTCGGATCTATTCGCTTTGCGATCATTGTTTTCAATGGTGGAAAAATACAACCCAAGTGCATGCCGATCCGATGCCGCCCGTCACCACTGAAATTGCACTTCACAATCAACTTGAATTGGGATGTTATTTTTGAAAACACTGCACACTTTGGCGGGACCACAGCAGCCAGCATCCTGCTATAACTAACTGATTGCGTTGGCACATTTGGTTTGGTCAGCTTCGATGACGTCGTCGTCGCCGGGACTAGGCATAATTGGAATTCCAAAATTAGCTTTGTTGTACTAGGAATTGTTCGAATCAGAATGCGAGCGGTGGCACTTCTATTATTATTTTTTTTTCGGTTCACATTTTCCATTTGCTGGAGACGTGGAGCCGTTTGGCATCGCCGCCATAACAGTTTCATTGTGGATAAATTCGATGTTCGACGGGGATGCGACCTGCAGCTTGCCGAGGAACCATATTAGCGATTGTGGTTGGAGGGTTTGGGGTTGTTCGGGAGAGACGAGTAACTCATAAACATATTCAAACGATAACCGAGGAAAGCTAGGATTTAATGCGTGCGTTTGTGCACTGCTGACATTAGCATGGGTTCGGGCGAGTTTAGATTGAAAATGTATTTATTAATGTAGGGTTGCGTGGTGGGAACGTGAATGCAGCCATTCCTGGAAACAGAGATGAATTTAGAAGCACATAATTTGCCGATGGGGGGGTTTCGGAATGCGGTGCTGCTAATTATCAATATGAAACCATTTTCAGTCGGTAAGCAGGATCGATGAACCTGGCGCAAAATAGCTTTATCTGGTTGATATGGTAATTAGTGGATATTTGTAGCTTAAATTTAATTTTGAGCCTGGAGAGCCTTGCGAGTGGGTACAATGTACTATGGGTGCAGTCCTGTGAATATTTCTGGAGAAAAGCAGGCACAATGAAGGGTTATTGTTCTGGAGAACAAAAGGGCTCTTTGTCGATTTCTTTAGCTGAATGCAACTCGATGATTGGTGCGAAAACAGATTTAGGCATGAAATTTATTTTTAAGTTAGTTCATTGTGTTTACAAAGAATAAGGCGTTACTCACATTTTTTCGGTTTTGAGCGTGTTTTACGTGTTCTTTGAACAATATCTTATTGTATTGTGTTCCTCGTGTTTGACTCACAATCTATGCTTTATAGTTTTTAGGTTACAAATAGTGTAAGAATTAAATTTTAGCTGCAACTTACTATCTGTGATAACTTCACTGTGATATTTAGGTTTGAATTCAATTTGTACTGTGTAGGAATGTTTTAACTGTGAATAGAGATAATTTTGCATAACAAATTCCATAGTTTCAATAGAATAATAAATTTCACAATCTAAATTTCCAATCTCAGCTCACTACGTTATGGCATGAAACAATATTACTTCATCGCGGTAAGGATGGGTGCAGTGGTTGCTGCTGACAGCTGTCGTTGACCCTGTCTAAGAGTGCGATCACAATCCGCCAACAGTGCCCCCAGCAATAGTTATTTAGCCAGTATAAATGCACAAAACTTACTATTTTCATTAATCGGATTCTAATTATTATGTTAAAAAAATTGTACATACCATATGTGAAGTTTTTCTGTACTTATGGCCAAAACAGTGAGAAATCTCCTCCAAAAAATCCTTAAAATTCTCCTTAGCACATCTTTGGAATTCAGTATAAATTCTCTAAACGCAAAACAAATGGCATGAACATCAAATGTAAGTATACAGCCATTCCATAGCAAAACGATTTAGTGGTTCTCAGAATTTCGTAGCAATTAGCAGTTTTGTTTCTTATCGAAAAGTATTAGACCCGTATTTTTTTTTATTTTCTCATTAGGGTGACCATTTTCCTGTTAGGGTGGTCCAAAAAATCGATTTTTTTTCTATTTTTTTTTGCAAAAATGGCATTTTTTTTTAAATTATAACTTTTTACCATTGAACTGATTTGAATGATCAAAATATCAAATGAAAGGTTATTAAAAATACTTTTCTTCAGAAAAAAATATATTTTTTTTTGAAATTTGGAGTTTTGTATAGAAGAGCTTTGATTGTATTTGTTTTTTTTTTATGGTTTTCATGGTTTGTAGACAATGGGCGTAACACGTTTTTATATATATATTTTTTTATTTAGGCTTTTCTCCACAACATGTAACAAAATCAACGATGTATTTGTCTTCGTTTTTGAGTTACGATTTTATGAAATTATCATGTTTTGAAATTTCGCTAATTACTCCAATACGACTAGATTACCCTGCGTCTCCATTGATACATATCGAATGTAACAGTATTACATTATTTTTTTTGTGTGGACATAAAACATGCTTAAAGATACTTTCAAAGTTTCACAGAATGTTCTTCTTCTGAGAACGAGAATCGTTTCACAATAATATAATTTTTATTTTCTGGCCTAAAACTATGATATGACTGTGTTCCGGAATTTTTTTCGACACGATTATAACGAGTTTTAAGTTTTATTTCCATCGCTTTATGATCTGCGTCTGAAAAAAAAAGCCATAGTGCATTTTTGAATCGATTTTAGAAATTGACCATGTACTACTAAAATTATGTTTATTTCTGTTTGTTTATGGTTGGACATTGATTTTACATTTTCATTGATTAGCCTTTTAGCCTCTTCATCTTTGTTTAATTTGATATTCTAATTTTATATTTTTGTTTTGCAACTAGTTTACAGCATACCCCTTAAGGGGTGTGTTTTGTTTGAATTGGAAAAAAAGTGATAACCTACCTAACTACAAGCATAACTTAACCTAACGTGCTAGATCACGTATGACTTGGTGACTTGATCTCAGACAGGTGTCTCTGAACCTGTCCAGGATGAAAACTCTCCGTTCTTCTAATGTTTGAATTCCAGCCAGGAGGTGGATCTCAGAATTTCTAGTTCGCGATGGACTGTATAAAAGCATCCTAAGGATCTTGTTCTGGATCCTTTGGAGTTTAAGGTGATGGCATTTTGTGCAACTCTCCCAGATTGGCATACCGTACTCGATTACAGGAAGGATGATTTTTTTGTAGACAGCAACCTTTTTTTCAGGGACAGAGTTGACTTCCTGTTGATAAGTGGATACAACGATCTTATCAAGATGTTGCGCTTGGTTTTCGTATTGTCAACGTGCTCCCTGAAAAGAAGCTTGCTGTCTAGTGTTAGCCCGAGGTACACGACCTCTTTGGACCATTCCACCACTGTGCCGTTTAGGCAGATCTTGTTATTCTCCGATGGAACAAGTCTGTGAGATTTAAAGTGTGGAAAGATAATGACCTGGTTCTTTGCCGCGTTGATACGGATCATCCAGCTGTTGAAATATTCAGACAGGACGTCCAGGCACAGCTCCGATGACCCTACCCTTGTAGACGATGAGACAACGATCCACCATCAGGGAGAGCCGGCATATCGGAGGTGAACAGGTTGAATAGAATGGGGCCAAGGATGCTTCCTTGTGGAACCCCGGCACCGATGTTGAAAGCATCCGATGTGATGCCATTCAGAGAGACTCGGAACGTCCTGTCTGATAGATAGTTGTTTATTATATTCACTACGAAGATTGGAAGACCGTACTGCTGCAATTTGAACACCAGACTATCATGCCAGACATTGTCGAACGCTTTTTCAACGTCCAACAACGCCATGGCATATGTTTTCGAAACAGACTTGTTCCGTCTGAGAATGTTTGTTACTCGAGTCAGCTGGTGGACGGTCGAACGACCTTTCCGAAAACCAAACTGTTCCTCGAGTAACAAGTTGTTTTCATCGGCAGATGTCAGGAGCCGGTGGTACACTGCTCTTTCGAACAGTTTTGATAACCCTGAGAGAAGGCTGATTGGTCGATAACTTGAAGGAGGGGACGGATCCTTCCCAGGTTTACGGATGGGCATGACTTTAGCTGACTTCCAACACGAGGGGAAGTAGCCAAGTCTGAGGCACTGATTAAAAATCAGTGCCAGATGGTTGTAGAATCTGTAACTCAAGTGTTTGAGGTCCAGATTAAGGATGTTGTCGAAACCTGGGGCCTTCATGTTTTTAGATGATTTGATATAGGCCAACAGTTCGTCAGCCGTAATCTTGGATTCCTCTGGAAAAATGTTTGAAATCTGAAAAAGATTGGTTGCATTTTCAGCAACCTCAGATTCATGAGGACTGACGATGTTTTGTCCGAGATTATGGGAGCTGACGAAGTGTTGACCTATCGCGGCAGCCTTCTCTTCAGGAGTTATCAGATGAAACACTGGGTCGCCGGGACGATCCAGTGGGGTCAGTGGTGGAATGGGCCTAGGCTTATTTTTAAGATTTTTTGTAAGTTTGCAGAAGGGCTTAGCACAATCTGGGAGAGATTGTTGCCCCAAGCTTAGTGTTTTGCTTTCAGATCGCCAGCGATGATAAAGTTCCCGCTCCTCTGGGTGAGTTTGATGATGTCTTTCCTGAGGGCCACTGACGACCCGTCCCTGATGTTGGTTTGCTTGGGGCAGTACGCCGCGATGATGGTGATTTAGCCAAGTGATGTGCTTACCTCCACTCCGATGGCTTCAATTGTTTTCAGCTGGAAGTTTGGTAGCAGCCGGCAACTGATGTTCCATTTTGCAACGATGGCCACTCCTCCACCTCCAGAGCAGGAGCAATCAAGTCTGACGAGCCGGAAGTCGGGAAGGCTACTTGAGGCTAGACAGCAGCGCTCTTTTATATCTTTTCAGTTTCAAGCAGAATGATGTGTAACCAAGTGGTACTCGATTATAACGACTGGGCTTGGGAAGAACGTTTATTTCATGAAAACAGTGATAAAATTTTCACTTTTTATTTTACATTGGACAATTCTTGACATTTACCACTTTTTCAATAGTTTCTTGTTGAAAATCAACAGTTGGAAGCATTGCATAGAAATATTTTTGATCGATTGGGGATAAAATGATTGAAATTGATCCAGGAGCAGCTGAGTTATTAACGTTCAAATTCTTTCATAATTTTGTTACATGTTCCATTTTTGGTTTTCAAAAAGTGTACCCTCATATAAAAATCACAGACGTAGACCTCCGTCAAAAAAAAAAAAATGTTGAAAAATAGTTCAGTCCTTTGCTAATGGAATTCATGATAAGTATGCAAGGTTCCTTAAGTAGGCTAGGTCTATAAAAATAGGAAGTTTTACCGGAATCTAAGAGGGTGCTGCCGCCAACCAGTTGTCGAGTTGGCGTGAAATCCGTCCCCTTCGTAGTGTGTTGCCGATCCATCTTCCGGATTTTGTTTTTCGTTGATATCATGATAGGGCTCAGCATTCGAGATCCAGTAATGATCTACTCATGGTTTGTTAGCTTGGAAAGGCTGCCCTTGCCTTCATGATTCGCACCTATGTCGATTTTGGTCCCCATAGCGTTAGATAGCCATCTGGTTGTTATTTTTCGAGTATCGCTATTTCATTTGTGTATGGATACTCGCTTTGCTAGATTTTACTATGTTGTAGAATATTACCTTGTTCTTTTACTGAATTTTTACATAAACTAGCCCGGTTCGGCATGCCAGGTCCTTGAAATCGGATCAGCCGGTTTCAGTTGTTGAAAACTAATTTCATCGAATCTTGTTTGGCAACTCACTAGGTAAGCCGCCTTCAATCTGATTGATCCCTCTTGTTCGCTGCGCAAATCTTCGTCTAGTTCCAGTCGGGTTGCTACCAAGAACCATTTTTTGGGTCGTTATGCGACATTCTTTTTTTTTTTTTTTTTTTTTTTTTTAACTCTTTATTTGTTCCAAATTCAAAATAAATTACATTTCATTTTTAACCTAGGTGCTCCAGTTACTACAGTAACTTACCAGCCTTAATTGTTATGATATATATCTAAGTGTTTTTACATTGTTCCTGTCTTGGCAATTCAGTATTTTAAACAGGTTTTTTAAACCTGCATGTCAGTATAACAATTGATAGCTTAAAACTAAATAACTAAAACTAAATCTTATCTAAGTATAAAGGGAATTAATCGTTGCAATTGAGGATTGTAACGATTTTTGCCGGAAATTATTAATTATTTTGTTGGACATTTGTGCTAAAGTCTCAACATTCGAAATTCTATGTACTTCGGTAGTACTGTACCAGGGAGGCAACTTCAAAATCATCTTCAGAATTTTGTTCTGAATCCTTTGAAGTGCTTTTTTCCTGGTAGTGCAACAACTAGACCATATTGGCACAGCGTAAAGCATGGCCGGTCTAAAAACTTGTTTAAATATTAGAAGTTTATTCGTCAGGCAAAGTTTGGATTTCCTGTTAATAAGAGGATACAAACATTTTATATATTTGTTACATTTGGCTTGAATGCCCTCAATGTGATCTTTAAAAGTTAATTTATGGTCAAGTATTAATCCAAGATATTTCACTTGGTTTGACCAGGAAATTGGAACTCCGTTCATAGTGACTATGTGACTACTACTAGGTTTCAAAAAGGAAGCCCTGGGCTTATGTGGAAATATTATAAGTTGAGTTTTGGAAGCGTTGGGAGAAATCTTCCATTTTTGTAAATAAGAAGAGAAAATATCTAAACTTTTCTGAAGTCTGCTGCAAATAACACGAAGACTTCTTCCTTTAGCGGAAATGCCTGTGTCATCAGCGAACAAAGATTTGTGGCAACCCTGAGGCAAATCAGGGAGGTCCGAAGTGAAAATGTTATACAATATAGGCCCAAGAATGCTACCCTGAGGAACTCCTGCTCTAACAGGTAGTCGATTAGATTTGGAATTTTGATAATTTACCTGCAGAGTTCTGTCAGTTAAATAATTTTGAACTAATTTCATAATGTAAAGTGGAAAATTAAACTTTTTCAATTTAGCAATCAAACCTTCATGCCAAACACTGTCGAATGCTTTTTCTATGTCTAGAAGAGCAACTCCAGTTGAGTGGCCTTCAGATTTGTTTGAACGAATTAAATTGTTAACTCTCAAGAGTTGATGAGTAGTTGAATGCCCATGGCGAAATCCAAACTGCTCATCTGCAAAAATTGAGTTCGTATTGATGTGAAGCATCATTCTATTCAAAATTATTTTTTCAAAAAGTTTACTTATTGAAGAAAGCAAACTTATTGGACGGTAGCTAGAAGCTTCAGCTGGATTTTTATCCGGCTTCAAAATTGGAACAACTTTTGCATTTTTCCATTTATCAGGAAAGTATGCCAAATGGAAACATCTGTTAAATAATTTTACCAAGAAAGACAAGGTACTCTCTGGGAGTTTTTTGATGAGGATATAGAAAATTCCATCATCACCTGGAGCTTTCATATTTTGAAATTTTTTAGTTATAGACCTTACTTCGTCCAAATCAGTCCCCCAGGAATCATCAAAAATATTTTCCCGAGAGAAAATATTCCGAAAATCCCGAGCAACCTGATTCTCAATAGGACTAGTAAGACCCAAACTGAAATTATGGGAACTCTCGAATTGCTTAGCAAGTTTCTGAGCTTTTTCCAAATTTGTGATCAAAATTTTACCACCTTCTTTTAGCGCTGGAATTGGTTTTTGAGGTTTTTTCAAAATTATTGTGAGTTTCCAAAAGGGTTTGGAACTCAGTTCTAATTTAGAAACATTATTTTCAAAAGTTTTGTTCCTCAGGGCAGAGAATCGCTTTTTAATTTGTTTTTGCAAATCCCGCCAGATAACTTTCATGGCAGGATCGCGTGTTCTTTGAAATTGTCTCCTACGGACATTTTTAAGACGGATCAAGAGCTGAAGATCATCGTCTATTATAATTGAATCGAATTTAACCTCGCATTTTGGTACTGAGGCAGCTCTTGCTTCAACTATAGAAGTAGTCAGAGATTCAAGAGCATAATTAATTTCATCTTTGGTTTGCAAAGGAATGTTTGGATCGAAGTTATATTCCATAAATGTTCGATATTGCTCCCAATCAGCCCTATGGTAATTGAAAGTAGAGCTGTTGGGATTAGAAATTATTTCTTGGGATATTTCAAAAGTTACTGGAAGGTGATCAGAACCGAAGTCAGCATGGGTAACCAATTGGCTACAAAGATGACATGAATCAGTTAAGACCAAATCAATAGTTGAGGGATTTCTTGCAGAAGAAAAGCATGTTGGGCTGTTTGGATATTGAATAGTGTAATAACCTGCAGAACAATCATCAAACAGAATATTACCATTGGAATTGCTTTGAGCATTATTCCATGAGCGGTGTTTTGCATTAAAATCACCAATAATGAAGAATTTAGACCTATGACGGGTAAGTTTCTGGAGGTCACCCTTGAGAAAATTCTTTTGCTGGCCTACGCATTGGAATGGCAAATAGGCAGCTATAAACGTAAGTTGTCCAAATTTTGTTTCAACAGAAACTCCCAAAGTTTCAAAAACTTTGGTTTCAAATGAAGAAAGAATTTTATGCTTGATTCGTCTATGAATAATGATGGCAACGCCACCACAGGGTCCATCAAGACGATCATTTCTATAAATCAAGTAATTTGCGTCCTTCTTAACCTTATGGTCAGGTTTAAGGAACGTTTCAGTTATAACGGCAATATGCACGTTATGAACTCTCAAAAAATTAAATAGCTCGTCTTCATTATCTTTAAGAGATCGAGCATTCCAATTTAAAATGTTTAATGCTTTAAAATCCATTACTGAATTTTAAAGTCATGACAATATTATTAGCAAATTTTACTCCAGTTTGAATAGCATCAAACATGGAGTTAGATTTAAGCATATCAGAAATCATGTCAATTAATGAATTCTGTAAAAATTCCATTTTAGGGGCAGTAATGCTTCCTAAGTCAAAATTGTCAAAATTTCCGTTAGAACGTTGGTTAGTATTTTGATTTCTACCCGCTGCAATAACAGCATAGGTAGCTCCATTAACTCGCTGAACATTGTTAGCAGCGAGGGGAGTAGGTACAGATGAAACATTTGAAGCAGGGGTGATATTTGTACCTACGGGTACGAATGTAGAATTTGTTCCTCGCTGACCGTTGTTAACAGCAGAGGAATTTGTACCTGGTCGGAAACGTGGAGCGTTTCCTACCTGTCGGTTAGAACGAGATTGTAGGATCGCTTTGCGAGTCTTACATTCCCAAAAATTGGATTTGTGGTTTTCACCACAATTTGAACATTTAAATTTCTTAGGATCTTCCTTCACAGGACAGTCGTCCTTTGCGTGAGAGGAATCACCACAATTCATGCATTTAGCTGGCATGTAGCAATTTTTAGTTCCGTGACCCCATCCCTGGCACTTACGGCACTGAGTGAGGTTATGGAAATTTCCTCCAGTCTTCCTGGAGTGTTCCCACTTCACTCGGACATGGAGCATAAGGCTAGCTTTTTCTAAGGCCTTAAGGTTGTTTAGTTCACTAGACTTGAAGTGAACTAAATAAAAATCATTAGAAATCCCGTTGCGCGAATCGCCAGGACGGGATTTCATTTTCATTTTGATTACTTGGAGTGGCACAACTCCAAGTAATTTTGCCAGTTCATTTTTGATCTGATCCAGGGATTCACCACTGGGCAGTCCTTTCATGACAACCTTGAACACACGTTCAGTTTTGGTGTCGTAAGTAAAAAATTTGTGCTTCTTCTCAGTAAGATACTTGAGAAGACATTTAAATCCGTCCAAGGTTTCAGCCAATACACGGCATTCACCCCGACGTCCAATTTGTAGTGAAAACTTAACTTTCACGAAATTCAAAAGTTCCATGCGAAGAGCATGGAAATCGGTAGTGGTTATCACAATAGGGGGAATCTTTTCCTTTTTGGCATTAAGCCGGGAAAGTTTACTAGAATTTTTCTTGGATGATGGATCATTCTCATCATCCGTGAGCAAATCAAATTGATTACTCAAATTAATTTCTTCAGAAGGGGGGTCAAGAGTTTGCCCCTTTCTTTTGCGTTTAGGCGCCATGGCGGCAGTAAATTTTTTATCCAAATCGACTTCCAAGCAGATTACTATAAGAATCTGAAGGATCGAAGAGGAATTTTCCAAATCGATATCCAAGAAGGATTACCTCGGGTAGGGTCCAAACAAGGATCGAAGAGGAATAAGAGGAGTTGAACAAGGTAGAAAAATTTTTACAGGTTGAGCACTGAAAAGTGCTGTTTAAATTTGTTGTAGCTTTAGGTAGTAGTAACACTTCCTTAAGCAAAAAGCAAATAGATCCGCACGGCAAGAGAGCACGATGCGGACTGTGATGCGACATTCTTACGATCTGCCCAGCCCATCGTAGTTGCCTGATTTTCACATTCGATCTAAAAAAATAACTTACAAACCTGCTACAATGCTACTTACTGATTCAATTCTTTTCTACAGTGATTCAACAATTTCCGAGTTAAATCTCATCTTTTCAAAATTGTTTTAAATTTTTTAGGAGTCAGACCAAATCAGAAACTATTCAGGGAATTCCTAATTGAGGTGACAATCTTCAAAGCAAATTCAAAACTGCTTCGAATAAGTTATCAACACTTTTCTAACTGAGTCTAAACCTTTTTGTTATGTTATTCAATCCTACTTAAAGTTGTCAAAGCTTTCCAGAAGTAATCCATAAGCTGATTTAATCACTTTCCTAAATGAATCCAATGTTTCCTGCAATGATTCAATCTTATACGAACTGAATCCAAACTTTGACCAAACGGGTTTGACATTTTCCTAAGTGAGCTCCAAATTTTTTTTAACTGCTGAGGCATTTGACAAGGACACAATCTTGGTTAGGTTATCTAGCTTTCCTAAAAGTGTAGAAAGTTTTCCGAAGTGAACCGACACTATTTCGATCTCAAATTTTCCAAACGGAGTCCAACTTTTTCAGAAGTGGTTCCATACATATGGATTCAGCAATTCTATAAAATCCACGACTATCATCAAAGGAAGGCGCCGAAATTCAACTTGGATAAACAGGAAACACAGATTTCTATGAAAATAAGTATTTTTGGAATTTAAACCCAGTTTTCTAAAAAAAAATGTGCAAGCTTCAACAAATGTACCATCACGTATGAATTCAGCAAGGTCTAGCCTATAAAATCTAAACCAATTTTTCAAAGGACGGAGCCAAAATCCAACTTGGCAGAACCTGAAACCCGAACTTCCAACAAAATACGTATTTTTGTGAACTCATTAGTTGAATTAAATGGACATTACCAATCCTTCTCTCTCTCATTATACAGGTATTTCACTATGACGCCCACATTCATCAGGATTTATATTTAATGTTAGTCTGAGCTATCCTGAAGTGATTTGACAAACTTTTAATATAAATTCCGCTCCCCTAGACCCCTTCCTCGCTCTTGTAAGATTCATGTCCTTTGAAAATTAGGCTGAGATTTTAAAGAATGGACTTTCGTGTGCAAGCACAATTGTTGAGAAAACTGAGTTTACATCCACAAAAGTACGTATTTTTATAGAAATTTGGGTTGATCAGCCAAGTTGGATTTTGGCTCCGACCTTTGAAAAACAGGCTTGGATTTTATAGAATAGACCTTTATGAGTTCATACGTGATGGTAGATTTTTTTGAAGTCAGGTTGGATTTCGGTTCTATCGTTTGAAATTTGTGCTTTGATTTTTTGAAACCGAGTTTAAATTCACAAAAGTACGTGTTTTCATGGAAACTTTGATTTTCTGTTCTGCAAAGTTGGATTTTGGCACTGATATTTGAAAAAAAGGCTTGGATTTTAAAGAATGGACCTAGCTGAATCCATACGTCAGGTTTAATTTTTGAAATTTTTTGAAAACCGAGCTTATGTTCACAAATATACGTATTTTGATGGATGTTCGGGTTTCATGTTCAGCCAAGTTGGATTTTGGCTCCGTCCTTTGAAAAATAAATTTAGGTTTTTTAGGCTAGACCTTGCTGAATCCATACGTGATGGTACATTTTTTAAGACATGCACAATTTTTTACAAAAGTGGGTTTAAATTCTCAAAAGTACGTATTTTCATAGAAATTTGTGTTTCCTGTTTATCCAAGTTGAATTTCGGCGCCTTCCTTTGCAAATAATCGTGGATTTTATAGAATTGCTGAATCCATATGTATTTTTATAGAAATTTGGCTTTTCGGTTCTGCCAAATTGCATTTCGACTCATATCTTTGAAAAATAAGCTAATATTTTATTGAATGGACCTTGCTGAATCCGTACGTGTTAACCTTCAGGTTTGTAATTCAAAAAGTATATTTTTAGATATTTGGGTTTCCTTTTCTGTTAAGTTGGATTTTGATACCGTCCTTTGAAAGTTATGGTACTTGCTGAATTCATACGTGATGATAATTTTTTTAAGCACACACAAAGTCCGCTTTAAATTGACAAAAGTACGTATTTTTGTTAAAATTTGGTGTTTATGTTCAACCAAGATGGCTCCTTTCTCTGAATATTTGACTTTGATTTTGTTGAATAGACCTTCTTGAATCCATACGTCTAGTTAGATTTTTTTAAGCACACGCAATTGTTGGGAAAACTGAGTTTAAATTCACAAAGTAGGTATTTTCATATCAATTTGAGTTTCCTGTTCTGCCATATTATATTTGAGGAACTATCGAAATTAGACCCTATAAAAAGAACTATTACGTTTTTGGTATTCCGCTTGATGGTTTACCCGGAATTTATCAAAACCCAAAAATCACACTTATGCGCGAAATGTCTTGTTGATAACCCGAGTGTTGCACATAATAAAGTCAACATTTGTGGCTTCTGTTATGCATTATAAAAACGCTTGAAATATACGGTTGAGATGTGTGGTACAACGAATTTGGAATGTTTTATTGTTACCACCCCCCTCCCCTCGACTGGTGCGAGCATCGAGTGACAAAAGAAAAACTTGTCATTTGTTCCGGCCTTATTGGAAAAATAAATTAATAAATGATATCACAAATTTTGATTTATTAAAAAAAAAATATCCAACAGGATTTACACTTTTCATTAATTCGCATTTCTGGGATGCTTGACTGAAAATGCGATAACAGTAACGAGAAAAGTATCCACAGTGACACTTAGTTGGGTCGGAAAAATCACGGACGAAAAGCAGGTGCAAATTATGTACGAGTGCGAGAATTATTTTATAACGAGAAAATTTATTTAGAGCGGAACGATGACCGGCGAATAGCGAAGCTGTGGAGAAACAAATGCAAGGTGCGATAGTAGTAGCACATGGTTTCCGGGCTGTAAAACGACGATAGTGAATAGAGAGATCACCAGCACAGGATGGCATAGGTGCCATCCATGTGCCAATGCCGATGGAATAAAAATGCAGTGATGGAAGTTGCACTATCCATCCCGTGTCGTGCCCGGACAGAAAGTCGGTGATTTTTTGCTCCCACGGCTGTGACTTATCGTGAGCTCTATTTTCTCTGCATAAATATTTAAAATAGCACCTGCTAGCAGTAACTATTCAGGTTTTTCGAGAAGATGATGCCCTTACCCCGTTTTCCACAATGATGTTTTCCACTTATGGACACTATTTAATGCGCATTCGGTAGTGTAGCAATATGTTATATACGAGCACGGGGCATTAAATTTCCCATTTAAACAACCACCAACTTTGCCGGAGGCTCCACTGCTCACGTTCCATCTCTCGATTCAAGGACGAGTGGGATCCTCCACCTTTGTTGAAAACTTGATACCATCGCTTGCGTGCGCCATCGTCTGCCCCACGGGGTGCAAAGTGACAAATTCCAATCCCGACAATTAATTTTCAAAGCGCTTAAGTGTAATTTAATTTAAACCCACACCGCGCCACCTACTTTTCCAACTGTGGTCTGAGCATCCAGCGAACCGACTTTGAAGAATGGGACATTTTCATCACCTGGTTCACGCCCCATGGTACATCATGGATCGTCGTCACCCGCCAGGCCACCCCACACGTACCTAGCTTTCAAAGCTCAGCGCTCAGGAACTGTACGGTCAAGACTGGATTTACTCAAAAGTGAGTTGAATTTTCCGGGAACAAATCAGGAAAAACTTGTCCAATATGATGAAAATCAATGAAAACTTTACTCAGTCAAAGGGCATGGTAATGGACTGAGTGAAACCACTATCGATCTTCCTCATATTCGAGAAGTTCCTTGGAAATCCCGGGAAATTCAACTCACTTTTGAGTAAATCCACTTGTGATGAAATTGAGTCGGTCTGATCGATCGTGCGTGCAAGCAGAGTGAGCTACAGATAAAAAAAATCGTCATCACTCGACCAACTATCTTTGCCACCAAAGTGGATGATAATTAGCCGGCAGGTAAAAGCGAACAGCAAGCAGCAAAAAAAAAAATAAACGACGAACATTTTAAACTTACCGCTTGAGGTAAAAATTTTCGCTCACCATTCTGACCAAGTTGACAGCGACGAGCTTTTTCTGGCTCACTCCTATCCCGGCCGGTGTTCGCCATTAGGAGTCGTTGCACATTTTTTTTCCTCTTCTCGTTTCCGGTTTTGCTTTGGTGGCTCAAACAATTTTTTTTCGGAGTGATTGTCAAATTAAAGTATGATTTATATCAAGTTTTCTTCTTATTTATTTTTTCTTCTTTTTACGAGCATGAAGCTGCTTCCACGTTTGCTCATTATTTTTTTCGTCCTTTTTGAGCGCAGCGAGAGAGAAAGAGAAGGAGCGAGTGGCATTTCCGCAAAAGCGGTTATCTTCACGTCACTAGTTTAAGGTTATTTTTTGCTCACAATCGCTTTTTATTCTTGAAATAACGGATTGGGTGCTTTTTTCTCTTGCTTCTATGTGCTTTGTCACGTTGGAGTTTGGAGTGCCAGGGCGTCGGGCAATACAATATGCCAGTTGAGGTAAGTGATTTGAGAAGGTGTGTGGCTTCCAGACACGGAGGGAGATTATTTCATCAGTTGCTTATTTGTTATAAGTGAATTCACTGCGTTGTCTTTATGAAAGCCCTCTATTTAGGGGAATATTTGTTAAGCTGTGGTGCATGAGTTAAGGCGATTGAAAACGACCCAAATTGCAAGAACTCAGCAATAAGTAAATTTGCCTCATGGTTTCCTGTAGAAGAATTAAAAGACATACTTCAAATCTCCGCGTATATCGTACGTGTTAGACAAAAGGTGTGCGTTTGACTTTGTACTGTCGCATTAATAGCCCTTTGCTCATTTTCAACTTCTATTCAATTTTCATACTGCCGTACTCTAACGGAACTATCTACCTACTCTCTTCTAAGATCATTATCTAGCTAATAAATTATCACACTAAAGCTTTATATTAGATAGCATTTCCAACCAACTCTCAAAAATCTGCCGGAAAATGAGGAACATTGACGAAAATTTTACTCAGTCTAGGAGTAGTACCAATAGACTGAGTGAATTCAATCTTTACTTTTCTCATATTTGGGAAGTTTTTCCATGACAAACTTGAGAAAATCTGGAAAAACATGAGGCAAATTTACACATCGCTCAGTAAGAAGAATACAGTCCACTTATTTCAGTGTATACACATACAATGTTGTATTTGCGTTACCTGTTAAATAAAAAACCTTGTCAGTTGAATTATTAGTAAAATAAATCTTGTACCGAGCAGATGTATTCAATTTTAGTTCTTTTCAACCATCGAGAGTTCGGGCTCGAGGTAGACAACCTAATGTTCCAGTTCGGGATATTTTGGCTAGACGCGATCTGGAGTTTATGCAACTCATATATGTTTTCTTGAAGAATATTAACCATAGATTGTAAGTTTGATTAACCTTTTGTTTAGTTTTGTTTTGTATGTGTGTGTGTATTTTTTTTGTAGATTTGTTTCTGTAATAATTGTATAATTACAGAGTTGATATAACGTCGATAGGATTAAGTATATGTTTTAGAAATAGTGACATTTTTAAATCATAAATCATATTCCAAATCTCCTTTTCCCTCTCCCGATGCAAACAATTGTCATCCACTAACCTCGAGAAGACCGCGAGTAATCGGTTCCAATCCTTTAATTTTAGATTTAAGACATTTATAATGTATAAAGAAAATGATAACATGGCTCTGTAAAGTTTATTCGATTGAGCCTGTACAAATAAAGTAATTAACAAAAATAAAAAAATAAAAACCATCGAGAAATCGCTAGTCCGAACCACGCCAAAAACTTTCCCTCAAACATTTTGGTCCTATCGGGATCCGGATTTGGACAGTTTTTGCGATTCCTGGATGGTTCGCGGAATCTTTTTTGATCGCGAGTGCAAGAAGAAATTGGATTTACATCAAAATCTTTGACGGCGCCATTATTGGCGACGGCGTGCATGCAAGAACGTGTTGCGTGATTACGTGGAAAAGTGGTTTGAGCTACCACAAGTGCGAAAGATCGTCAAACGGTCTTTAAGTGGATTATCTGGTCTGGCGTTCTGCCACCGGATGAGCAGCGGCACAGTTTGCCGAAGTTTAAGTTGGATTGCGGCACGTACAGGGCGTGCTGGCAAAAGCAAGCGAAGCGCGAAGCTTCCAGAATAAAAGTGTGGCTAAGTGCAAAGCTCCGCACCCGTACAGGGCGGTTGCAAAGAAGAGCGAAAGCGCGAAGCTTTCGAACGACGGAAAAAAGAAGAAGCGCGAAGCTTTTAGTACAAGAAAGTGATTATGTGAAAAAGCGCTGTAATCAGCCATTGCGGCAGCGAAGAACGACGAAAGCACAAGGCTTGTGAAAACAAAAGTGAGAAGAGGAAAAAGTGAAACTTTTTGTGAACAAATCGCAAAAGAAGATTAATGAGTGAACATAAAAAGAAAATTAGTGATACTCCCAGAGTAACGAGAAGTGTAACGAGAAAAAACCTGTTGGCGGCTTTGACGGGATCAAGAGTTCAGGAGGAATCCACTGATATGGATGAAGAAACTGCTCAGTGCTCGAAGTCGCCGCTGGAGTTCAGTGTTGCCCAACAGAAAGAATTAGACCGGGTGAAGAAAGTGCGCCAGAAAATGGAGCAAACATCTCATCATGGAGAAAATGCATCGCATTAAAAAGGCGATAAACAAGGATGAAGCGAACAACATACACTACCTGACTCTCCAGCAGCAAACAATCCAGAAGTCCTACGAGGAATTCGATTCCGTTTACAACGAAGCAGTCGGTCTCGTCGCCAGGGATAGAAAAGGTGAATGGAAAACCATTTACCTTGATTTCGAAACACTTCATGCCGACTTATATGTGAAAGTGCAGACAAAGATAGCTGACTTGAAGCGCGATGATTCAAGTCGAGCTTTGGCACAAAACGCCAATGCGTCGGAATCCCTTCTGAGAACACAGATGATACACAACGTCCCTCACTTACAAGTGCCATTGCCTACATTTGATGGAAAGTTGGAAAACTGGCACTCATTTAAATGTATGTTCCAAACCGTGATGGGTCGGTATCCAAATGAGTCGCCAACGATCAAATTGTATCACCTAAAAAACAACGCAGCAACGCAGCAGACAAAATTGATCAAGAGGTAATTAATAACAACGACTACGAGTCGGCATGGCGATTGTTGGAAGATGCATATGAGGATGAGCGATTGATCATCGATACTCACATCGATGCGTAGATCTGCCTAAGTTGACCAGAGAAAACGGCGATGAGATGCGAAAATTGGTGGAGACATGCACAAAGCATGTAGATACTTTGAAAACCCGGGAGCTCCCGGTAGAAGGCCTGTCGGAGATGATTCTTATCAACCTGATCAGCAAGCGGATGGACAAAGAAAGCAGAAAGTTGTGGGAGTCGTCATTGAATCGTGGCGAACTTCGATCATTCGAGGATCTGATTGATTTCCTTAAAGAACGAAGCCGTGTCCTTCAGAAGTTGACGAACTACACCCACATCAATCACCCGCAGGTAGCAGCAAAACTCGGACAGCAGCAGGCAGCGATAAAGCCCAAACAAACGAAAATGTTCGTTCAAACAAACAAGGAGTCGTGCCCATGCTGTTCCAATACCCACGATATATATAAGTGCACCGAGTTCAAAAAGCTACCTGGTGCCGAGCGCTTCGACAAGGTCAATAAGGCAGGTCTATGTTTTAACTGTCTGCGCCCAGGACATCGTACAGTGGATTGCACATCGGACCAGCTTCCTCCACAATGAGCGCTCAGAAGATTCCAGGAAGCAAGCTGAGATCAACCAACCGAAGAATTCAGTGGAAGCTGAAAAGAAAGAAGAACCACCAGCTGCACCTGAGCAGCGCACAGTCAGCTGCTGCACACAAACGCAACCAATTTCGAAGCAAATATTTCTGTCTACAGCGAAGATCGTGGTGTTCGGTTCCGGTAATGCACCTACGACATGTAGAGCGTTGCTGGACTGCTGCTCCGAGTCCAACATCATCACGGAGAGGTTGGCGAAGAAACTCAACATGCAGTTGTTAGTAATAAATCCACCGATTACGATCTGCGGACTGAACGGGATGAAGACAACGGCCAACAAGGTTGTCCATACGAAGGTGTCGTCTCGAGATGGCGAGTTTTCTGCTGTTCTTGATTTTATAGTGACGCCATCAATCACCGAGCTACCGACAGGTTAGGTAGAAATAAAAAACTGGCCACTCCCTGCTGGCATCGAGCTAGCAGACCCAGCGTTTGATGTTCCGGATGTCGTCGATGTGATTATCGGCGCTGAAATATTCTACGACATTCTTTAAAGGGACGTGTGAAGATAGGAAGTGACTTCCCGACACTGGCTGAAACTGTGTTCGGGTGGGTCGTCAGCGGTCGTCAGCAATCGGCTGTCCAAAGACGAGTCTGTCAGCTAGCAACCACGTATGAACATGTCAACCGTACTCTCTCCAGATTCTGGGAACTGGAGGCAGGGTATCACACCAGCAAGATGACCGCAGCAGAGCGTGCTGTAGAACAACATTTCGATGAATCGCACAGCCGAAACAATGAGGGGCGGTACGTTGTTAGACTGCCATTCAATAATCTCAAGGGTCAACTGGGCGACTCTTATGAGAATGCGAAGCGCCGACTTGGAAGGCTGATGGTCAGTCTTACCAAAAACCCATCAAAGCGAGAAGCCTACACGCAATTCATGACAGAATATGCGACTATGGGCCATATGCAAGAGGTAAGCCACAACCTGGAGGAAGGCTACTATTTACCGCACCACGCAGTCTACAAGGCCACCAGCTCGACTACAAAAGTTCGAGTGGTTTTTGATGCCTCGGTGGCGTCAACGACAGGCATATCTCTCAACGACACCCAGCTGGTAGGACCAACAGTGCAAAGCGACTTGGTCACTATCATGCTACGTTTCTGTACGCATCAGGTAGTGCTAACAGCGGATGTACCTAAGATGTACCGACAGGTACTAGTACACCCGGACGATCGAAAGTATCAGAGAATTGTGTGGTTCAACGACGCGAACGAAATGGCTACCTTTGAATTAACAACGGTCACATACGGCTGTTCGAGTGCCCTTACCTTGGTCACAAGGGCGATGACACAGCTGGCTACGGACGAAGCAGAAAACTTTTCAGTGGCAGCTGGCGTTGTCAAGGAGGATAGCTACATAGATGATTTTCTCACTGGAGGCAAAACAGCTGCAGCCGTCGTGGAAATCTACAAACAGTTAAAGGCCATCCTGAGCCAAGGTGGCTTCGGTGTGCATAAATTTTGCTCCAATAGCGCTGAAGTTCTTCAGTCCATCCCAGCCGAGTTGCAGGAAAAGCAGGTAGACTTCGAGATGTCTGATATCAATGACACTATCAAGACTTTAGGGTTAATATGGAATCCTAATTACGACTACTTCGCTTTCAACGTACCACACCTGGAGCTGAATGGAGGCAGATTCACGAAAAAGATGGTTTTATCGGAAATTAGCAAGCTTTACGACCCACTGGGTTTCCTAGGACCGGTGGTGACCACCGCAAAACTGATAATGCAAGAGCTATGGCGTTTGAAGCTGGGTTGGGACGATGAGTTCCCCGACGAGCAGATGCAGATGTGGTTAATGTTCCGTGAACAACTGGTTGCAGTACGGAATATCAAGAAGAAGAGATGCGTCATTCCACGCGATGCTACGAAGATCGAGCTACTTGGTTACTGCGATGCATCCAAACGGGCATATGGTGCTGTCCTGTACGCTTGGAGCGAGCTCAGCGATGGTACAATAAACATTCAACTAGTGTGCAGTAAATCCCGAGTAGCCCCACTGAAGCCGATGACCATACCTAGGCTTGAACTGTGCGGCGCATTAGTACTGGCACAACTGGTTCAGAAAGCGATTAAATCTTTGAAGGTGAAGTTCGACAGCGTCAAGTTGTACTCCGACTCGATGATTTGTTTGAGTTGGCTGAAGAAGTCCCCAGCGGTCTTGAACGAGTTCGTGTGCAACCGAGTAGCCACCATAATAGAACTAACGCAGAACTACGCATGGGGCTATGTCAAGTCCGAGAATAATCCCTCTGATGTGCTTTCGCGAGGATTATTTCCAGAGCAGCTGATCGAGGATGAACTTTGGTGGAGAGCCGCACCAGAGCAGCGACAATGTTGTGAAGCAGAAGATCAATTAGTTCCTGTGTTGGCAGATGAAGAACTTCCGGAGCTTCGGAGTACAAAAACCATTCTTGCTGTAACCGTGGAAAAATCATGCAGTAACTGGAAACGGGTTAGCAACTTCAACCGCCTGCAACGTGCTTGGGCATATGTGTGGCGGTTTGTTGAAATAACCCACACGAAGAAGAGAAATCCTGTCAGCAATCTGTTATCAGCCAGCGAATTGTCTAGGGCGACTCAAACCATCTTCAAGGTCATTCAACAGGAGGAGTTTAAGGAGCCGCTCAAGCAGTTGCAGTCCGGGGACAAGAAGCGGAACAATCTGTCCAGCTTGGCGCCTTTCGTGGACGGCGAAGGCTTCATCAGAGTCGGTGTTCGACTAAAATATTCGAACATTCCCTACGAAGGCAAGCACCAATTACTGCTTCCAGAAAGGCGTCCAGTGGTCGAGTTGCTATTACGCCACCTACATGAGAAGAACCTGCACGTAGGACAGAACGCATTGATTTCGATAATTCGTCAGCAGTATTGGCCGATTAAAGTGAAGACAACCGTCAAACGGATTACCGGTCGATGTTTCAGGTGCTTCAAGAACAAACCACCATAGTTAAATCAGTTTATGGGCGAGTTGCCAAGTTACCGAGTCACACCTGCATCAGTGTTTGCTTCGACTGGTGTAGATTTTGCTGGACCATTCATAATCAAGGAAAGTGGTAAAAAACCGAAGTTTCTTAAAGCATACGTATTTGTGTGTATGACAGTGAATGCAGTACATTTGGAGCTATGCACAGATCTGCGCTCAGAAACTTTCTTGGCAGCATTGCAAAGATTCACCAGTCGACGTGGCATTCCTTCAAACATTCATTCGGACAATGCCACAACATTTATCGGTGCTTCCAATGAACTTGCTGAACTACGAGAACTCTTCCAAAGTCAGTTGCACGAGTTCTGTGCCACAAAGGGTATTACCTGGCATTTCATCCCGCCACAAAGTCCTCACTTCGGCGGAGTTTGGGAGGCCGGAGTAAAGGCAATGAAGTACCTACTCAAACGCGTTGTGGGAGAAACGAGGTTAACATTCGAAGAGATGACGACGTTCCTGGCCGAAGCGGAAGCGATTATAAATTCTCGTCCTATGTGCCCCTTATCAGACGATCCCAACGATTTCCAAGCTTTTACCCCTTCGCATTTCCTGATTGGACCCACAGGTCAAGCAATTCCCGAACCGTCGTACGACCAAGTGAAGATTGGCAGGCTGTCAAGGTGGCAACATGTGCAGTACATGAGAGAACATTTTTGGAAGCGATGGTCTGCTGACTACCTGCAGACGCTGCAGACACGGTAGAAATGGAAAGGCGATGTTCTGGACATAAAAATAGGTGCTTTGGTGCTACTGCGAGAGGAGAACGTTCCACCACAGCAGTGGAAATTGGGCCGCATCACTGCTACACATCCAGGTGAGGACAGGGTGGTGAGAGTGGTCACCGTCAGGACGGCGAGTAGCGAGTTTAAACGGGCAGTGACTAAGATCTGTCTGTTTCCGGATGTTGACTCTAACGATCCAACGGGGGGTGTATGATTGCTCAGTAAGAAGAATACAGTCCACTTATTTCAGTGTATACACATACAATGTTGTATTTGCGTTACCTGTTAAATGAAAAACCTTGTCAGTTGAATTATTAGTAAAATAAATCTTGTACCGAGCAGATGCGTTCAATTTTAGTTCATTTCAACCATCGAGAAATCGCTAGTCCGAACCACGCCAAAAACTTTCCCCCAAACACTGAGTTCTTGCACGTTATTTGATTAATGAGTCATCTAAACTCAAATTTGAGTCGTTCTCATTCGCCGTGAACCTTTCACCACCGAAAAACCGACATAAAACTTAAACTTGCTCTTGATCGAGAATCCATAACGGCCGATTCAAATGTGCAGCGATACCATCTGTCAAAACCATAGAAATGTTTTATTTAGATAAAAATAATTTGTCCGTAGTAGATTGAACACGAACCAACTCATAAATTTTGAACGCGTGATCGTGGCTAGGATAAATATTCTCCGCGAACACGGCGGCAGATGTCAGTTTTGTGCTTCGATCAGAAATTTCTTCGTAATTTGTAAGATCATTCACGTCGGTTTATCGGTGGTTGAACTCCGCATTTCAAGTGAAGAAACAAAGATTTTTTAGTGCTCCCATCTCAATGATGGCAAGCAAGCGAAAACAAAATCTGTCAAACACTGACCAAACCATTGGATATCGCATTCATTTCCATTCATGTTCAGCGGTCGGAGAACGGCAGATAGAGGTTCCATTTTCATGCATTTTCTCACTATCCACTTCCCTGTTCAACGCCTAAGCCAAAGCTCTATACTAGACACTGACAACCAGCGAAGGCGAACAATGAAAGGTGCTGGCAAACCGCCCGCTCCGGCATTCAACAACCGTCATTTGACCTGGGATTTCTTTGCCGCAGGGCTTTGATATTTGAGATTTGATCATGATAGGTAATTTGCGGTAAGTATAATTTTTCATAAAACCGTCGGAAAGTGATGATTCGCAGTTTGTCGTAAGGTTCGTTGTCACACGGTTGAATGACTGCGTGTGATTTTATCACATATGACATAATGTGTTACCAGCGCCAGCAAGATTGTTGTTGGGTATGAAGCGTGGATAATTTTTTTGGAGGGTAAACACTTGCGTGATTAATTTACATACCTTTTACGTGGGTGGAACCGCAATTAATTTAGTTTAATTATTTTTTGTCAGGCCATAAATCTTGTGCGGTCCTTGTGAACGGTTGTGGCTGACCAGTGACAGAGTGGTTCCCGCCGGATCGATTATAAACGGGTGAGCTACGATTGACCAGAGGGCAGAGTCATTAATGGAATTTTCATATTCATGCTAAAAATTACTCAAAGACTAAAGTTTGATGAAGTTTGTTGAGTATTGCAGATAATGAGTAAAACAAATTAACAGAGTAAAAAAAATATGGTAACCTTAGTATGGCGATACAGGAAATTCTTTGCCTAACCCGATCGGCCGAGTGTATGTGCACCAAGGAGGTGCAGCTCAAACAGCGTCTGACTGGCTTCCACTGGCTGCATATAAAATGCGTTTTCCCATGAGCTACACCTAAGACGATAGCTCCATCACTGAGATAGGATCCCATAGGCCAGTTACGCAAATTAGCCCAACAGGGCAAGCTGGCGCAACGCTTGAAATGTCGCGAAATCCTGGGACTGAGCGAAGACCGTTGACCGTGATTTGAAGAACACAAACTGCCGGCGTTATCTTTAAGATCATTTGTCATCACCTTTGCATGGGTCCCATCTCATTGCTCGATTCTGGGCAATGAGAAGGCGAACTCGCTTGCAAATGTGGGCGCTATTTTTTTTTTCCTTTGGTTTGTTTTTTTCCGTCGATCTTGTTTTCCGTGCTGAGCACCAATGCTACCGACGTGCCAGGAAGGCAGCTCCCACACCTGGACCCTACCTATCAACCCATCAACTCATGAACCGGGGACCAACGGCTTTACTTCCCATCCGAAGGAAGGCGTGATCAGAGATGTTATGCCTCAGAACATCCCGGCGGCGCCGACTGGGATTGAACCCAGGCCTGCTGGGGTGAGAGATAATCACGCTTACCACTACACCACCGGCGCCGTTCTTGTGGGCGCTATGGAAGGCGATATTTACGACCGACAAATCGCCTACAACGAATTTTTCTTCATTTATCGTCAACAGTCACTCGCCAGCTGGCAATATAAATGGAGTGAAGGGAGTTAGGGACGATGACTATATTCAATCACCCCTAAGGTGTCTTAGTTTAAAGGGTTGGAGGTGGGTCGAGAATTCATTCGTGTGATGTCTCGCCTCATGTCCAATGCGCTAAGCGCTCACTCGTTCCGTGTTGGGCTGGGGGACAGTAAGCTCTGTGAATGTGGACAAGGTTACCAGGACGCAGATCACATTATTTGGTCTTGTGCTGAGCATTGTGGAGTCAGATCTGAGCTATATGAATACCTTCGGGCTCGAGGTAGACAACCTAATGTTCCAGTTCGGGATGTTTTGGCTGGACGCGATCTGGAGTTTATGCAACTCATATATGTTTTATTTAAGTATGTTAACCATAGATTGTAAGTTTGGTCAACCTTGTGTTTAGTTTATATTTTGTGTGTGTGTTTTTTTGTATATTCGTTTCTGAAATAATTGTATAATTACAGAGTTGATATAACGTTGATATGATTAAGTACATGTTTTAGAAATAGTGCAATTTTCGAATCATTAATCATTAATATCTCTCCTGATCCATACAATTGTCATCCACTAGCCTCGAGAAGACCGCGAGTAATCGGTTCAAATCGTTTAATTTAAGATTTAAGACATTCATAATGTGACGAAAATGATAACTAGGATCTGTAAAGTTTATGCGATTGAGCCTGTACAAATAAAGTAATCAAAAAAACTGCCATCGGGACAGGTACTGTGACTCTCGGTGACCGCTTTTGCTTGCTGAGCAGAAGTTTGTCGGTTCAATCCCAAACTCGTTTACGTTACTGAGTTGACAGGGCTGTATCCTCGCATTATTTGCGCATCATGCTTCAAAAGATCGTATCACTTTCCAAAGTGTATACAGTTCTAAAACACCTTTGAGTAGTTCCAGGCAAAATAGCGGAAAAAAAGTGAATTCTTGAATCAACATTCTCCGATTAGTTTGAAACTTTGCGTAATTTTTTTTTTTAAACTTTATTAGAGAGATTTTTAGCCGTTGGCTAGTTCATCTCTATAAAATAGGAGGCCCCAGAGGGGGGTTCTGTCAGCAAATTTTGTTATGGAGTTGGCTTACAATTCACATGTACTCAAATAGAAGCAATTAAAACAGATTCTAGTAAAAAGACTAACAATACAGGCAACGAGAAGAAAAAAAAACAATCTGGTACATCAAAGTTAGGTAGAGTTTTGAAAAAGATCGGAGCTCCACCGTAGGAGGGGTAATCCCCCGTCCGGTAGAGATGTACCGTCAGCCAAAAGAAAGTTAAAAGGACCTAAATGTTGTTGTATAACCCAGCGTCCTTGAGGAAATAAATAACTGTCGCTAAAGTGGAAGGTTCGTCGCCCAGTATGTCCCTAATGCTGTTGGGAAGTGCGTACACAGCAAAAAAAATAATTTTGATATCACGTCAAAGTGGATGCACTACAATCATGTCGAAAATATGGTGTAATATTACTTGCTAAAAAGGACAAAATTATCATTAATACAATGCATGAACTGACATTACGCTGCTTTTACTGCATTTGTTTATTTATGTGGTCATAAAAATTACATGAAATTTTCGACACGATTGTAGTGCATCCACTTTGATGTGATATCAAAATTATTTTTTTGCTGTGTCCTGCTCCCTTAGTTGTTGGTATTGCGGACACAGGCATAGGATGTGTTCCACCGATGCAGGGGATCCTCAAACGTAGCACATTCTGTGGAATTGCGTCCCACCAAAACTATGTGAGATCCTTGTATGGCCTGTCCTAAGACGAGAAACCACCTTCTGGTCCCGTAGTTTTGACATATCCGTCCACTTGCTCGTCGTTCTTTTGATTCTTCGGATTAAGAGGGATTGGGATTGGCACCACTCAGCTTCCCAGGCTTCCCACATTTTGCTGACTATCCATCGCTTTATGTCCTGTAGTGGCACTTCGTCGGTATAACGGGAGCCAGCTGGTCCAGACCCTGCCAGGCTGTCGGCTTCGCTGTTTCCTAGGATACCGCAGTGCCCGGGGATCCAGGAAAACACCGTGTTCGGAGGTGTGGCCTCCACAATACCCTGTATCCAGGGGTGAGTCATGGTCTCCGATGTAAGGGCTTGTATCACGCTGTACGAATCGGATAGCACCTGTATGGGCCGGTCCGAGGGCGTTGTAACGGCAACAAAGATGGCCGCAGCTTCGGTGGAGAAAACCGAGCATTTTGGTGGTAGGCTGCTACTTATCGGTGCTGAAATTCCGGCTACTCCAATTCCGACCCTGGCTCGGGAGAGCGATCCGTCTGTGTATAAGTGGGCATGGGTTGGGTAGTCCGAGCCTAGCAGTTCGGCTATTGTTCTCTTTAGTGCTGCAGAGTTATCTCCAGCCTTGAACCTGCTTTTTATCCGACTATCGATTTTTGGTGGAGGTATGCGCCAACTTTTGTCTCCGTACCAGTGGACCTTGGCCACTGGGGGGAGCTCCGAATTGGCAGTCATGCGGAGGAGTCTGTTCCCCTCATCGAGGAGAAAGATCCTGTCATTTCCGGAGGTCATTGCGGTAAAGGCAGCGGCTTTCGTTGCAATTGCTGCGGTTATACGATGGCGGAAGGGCAGAATATTTACCCGCTTCGATGCATGCGGCCTCGGCGGGCGTTGACGGAAGAAGACCGGAGACAATCCAAACGTAGGTGTTAAAAGTTGGTGCTAGTATCTGCACGAGCTTTTCGGCGGCGATGCACGTCATCTTAAGACCGTACAGTAGGCGACTATCGATGACGGCTCTTGCAACCCGGAAACGAGTGTCGCGATTGTTAGACCGGTGGGGGCGAGAGATAGTGCGGATCAAGTTGATCCTACTGCAGCAGTCGTTCTTGATCGCCTTGAAGTGCTGCTCGAAGTTGAGGGACCAGTCAACAAGTACCCCCAGAATACGGACCGTCTTCTTCAGTGGTACGGCTTTGAACTTTAATAGGTGGCCTGCTGACACGGTGCCGGGATGGACACACGTGGCACCTGATGCTTTTGGTGGCCGAAAGCTGGAAACCTACCGCGCTGGCCCACCTGGCTACAGCGGAGACTGCTGCCTGGGCCTTGATCCTGTTGCGTGCTGCTGTTGGGCCGGTAGTTACGATAAGTACATCGTCTGCATACACGAAAATGTAAACATTTTTCGGCAGTCCTCCGAAAACTCCGTTCATGGCCACAAGGAAGAGGGTAACGGCAATAACTGAACCTTGTGGGACGCCCGTCTCTTCTCCGAAAAGCTGGGACCTCGTGTTGCCCGCTGCGACTCTGAAAGAGCGATCGGTCAGGAAATTTTTGATGAAGTGGACCATGGGTCCACATAGCCCCCAGTTGACAAGCTGCTCTAAGACGAGGGGCGTCCACGTCCTGTTGAAGGCCTTCGATATATCCAGCGAGACGATCTCGGTGTGGAGACCGCTATCGTTGGCACTCTTGAGGACCTCCCCTAATGTTGCAAAATAAGTTGACGTTCCGTACCCTTGACGGAAGGCGTGCTGTCGATGGTCTAGCAGGTTTTCGGCTTCAAGGAAATGCTTTAGCCTCCTGTTGACCATTCGCTCCAGGACCTTGGCCGTACAGCATGTCAAGGCTATTGGCCGGAACTTGCTAGCTTCACGGGTTGTTTCATTGGCTTTTGGGATGGGAATGACTAAGCTCTCTTTCCACGACGCTGGATACGAGTTGGTGAGCCAGAGCTTGTTGAAAAGCTCTAGCATCCGTAGCTGGCCTGACGTTGGTAACCTCTTGAGTAGAGGGTACCCGATTTCGTCGGGACCCACCGACTTTCCGTTGCTGCAGTAGAGGGCATGCTGCAATTCCTGCCAGGAGATGATGTCCGAGTTTCCAGCGTCAGAAGAAACAGAAAAACTTGCAATGGATGACGTCGAAGGCTTAGCTTTCCGCTTGAATTCGTCTTCGTACTTCTCGATGGCTGTGAGATCGGCAAAGTACGAGCCAAGTTCGTCCGCTACAATTGCAGGGTCAGAAACAGCTTCACCAATATGTACGTGGAGCGGTGTAATGCGCCGTTTCCCACTGAGGGCGTTGACTTGCCTCCATAAGTCGGCCGAAGACTGTGACGAATTCATTCCTTCCAGAAATTCCATCCAGCTGGTTCGTTTGGCGACCCAGTGCTTTACACTGGGCTTTAACGGCTTTCCTCGTATCTTCATTCCACCAGCGTAGCGCTTTTCGCCCCGGAACGCTGGATGGTTGCTGTTGCTGCTTCGTATACCACTTCTGAAAAGTCTTCAATGCTGTTCGGATAACGCTGTAGTAACAAGGACTGAAAGGCTTCATCATAGCTATCCCAGTCCGCTTGTTCATAGCGCCATCGGGGCCTCCGTGTTGTCATCGGAAAGATGGCGGTCGAAAGTTGAACTTTGATGGGGTAGTGGTTACTACCATAGAGATCCGTGTTCGCGCTCCACTGAGTTTTTCCGGCAAAGCAGCGACTGACAGCAGAGACGTCGATGGCAGAAGTATACCGCCCGTTAAAGTACGTGGGCACACCGTCATTCAGAATCACCATGTCTTCCTTCTCGAAAATATCGACCAGAGTAACACCTCGAGGGTCGGAGCGGGGGCAGCCCCAGATTGCGTGGTGCCCGTTCAGATCCCCAACCAGGATGTGCGGTTCCGGTAGTTTAGCTATGTCTTCGCTGAGTGGATCGTGCAGGTTTGGCAGCCGTCCGCATGGCAGGTATGCACATACGACGGAGATGTTCGCCGGTGCCGCCAGCTGAACACCAAGTATGGGAAGCTCGGAGTCCATATCGACAACCTGGAAAGGTATCGCCTTCAAAACCCCGATGGCCACGGAGTGCCGGAAGTTGTTTCTCCGTTTAGCTGTCCACGTATACTTACCGCCTAGAGAGCGGTTCATTTGGTCTGTTGTCGCTTTGTTAGTTTCCTGGAGTGCAATGACCCAGGGAGGATCGTCGTGGCAAAGGAGCTCTAGATCACCAATGTGGTTCAGGAACCCGTTAATGTTCCACTGCAGGATGAAGTTTACTGGCTTAGGCAAGGCAGGAGTGGGGTACGAGCGCGCTGTGATTGTGGAGCTAGTGTCATCGCGACGGTGACTGCCACTCTGGTCGACGGGTAGATCTAACATATCGTAGGTGTCCGATCCATCGTGATAGTCGGAGCTAGCAGACAGATTGATGTTTTATGCTGAATGAGACAGGGCCCCACCAAGGTCAGGTGGAGACGTTCCACCCACCCAAGGCAGGGATGATCCAACAGAGAGAGAAGAGGTATTACATGGTGGCGTACTGGGTTTGGTAGCTTCGGTCGTTGTTATAGCAGCGTGTTCGAGTCCCTCGAAGTCCTTTGGGGAATGGGTCGATGAGCCCTTGTCCGTCCCGATACTTCAAGCAGACTTGACTCCCTCGTCGTCCATAGGGGGATGAGCGTTTCCACCCTTGTGCGTCCCTCTTCCAGACATCCCCCGGCGAAGGGGGGTTATCGTCAGTTCCGGTGTGGAAATGGCGTCCGCACCGACGGGGCCCCAACTACCGGGGGCTATCGCTGGGCTCTTCTTTTGTTTCTTCGTCGGCGGGCCGCAGAGGTGATCCGGCAGTTCCGGTGGGGTTATGACGTCCGCACTGCCGGTGCCCTGCGTGCCCGAAGCACTCGTTAATTCGACTGGTTGGCTCGGGCGCCGAGGGGTGCCCGAAGATTCCGGTTGGGGTATAGCTTCCGGTTCAACGGTGCCCCGGCTACCCGAGGCCAAACACAGACACAGTTGACGGTGGCAAGCAGTTGATGGAGGTGTTGAGGTGACCATTAGAGTTGTCAAGGTGAATAGCGAGGGTCGAGGGTCCGATGAAAGTAGTCAGCGGATAACGTACTACTTCCACTTTTCTTTCATTTGCGTGGCTTTTTCCGGAGAGACTTTTTTTTATATATCTTTATTAATGAGACTTTCAGCCCTGGGCTGGTTCGTCTCCGCCCGGAGAGACTGGCGAGGTACGGGCGAGAGTCGATCTTTGGATTTTGGGAGCTTGGGCTATGCGAGGGGGGTGACCAGGAGGGTCTAGCTGGCTGATGGGTCGCTTCGATGATTGCGGTATTGAGGGCTGTTCAATGGATGTAGCGGGAGTCGATGGCATGGGGGTATCTTGTTTGCGGCTGGTTTTTAAGTTTGGGCTGTTTTCTGGCGTGATGGTGGCATCGCTGCTAGATCCCGGCGAGATCGAGCCATCACTTAAGACGGTGATGGAATCGTCTGCTCTCTCGGGAGCTTTCTGCGACACGGGCTGAACTTTCTCCGAGGTGGTCCGCGAAGGTAATGACGGGGCTGAAGGTAGGACGACGGTCGGCTCGAGGACGGTCCTTATGGGGGTCTGTATGGTAGATTCCAGCTGCTGTACTTTCTGTTGCGTCTGTATCATGACGGTCATCATGGTCTGGACCATGGACTCGAAATGTTTGGCTTGTCTCTTCATCATCGCCTCAATCGCGTTCAAAGACGGATTGACTGAGGCAGCGCTAACTGCGGTGGCAGCGGCAGTGTTTCCAGAACCATTCAACTGGAGTGCGACTTGCAGCTGGGCGATAATAGTGTCCTTTTCTTTGACCGTGTTCGCCAGCTCATCGATTTTCCGACTCATTTCGAGTAGGACGTTTTGCGTAATTATTTGGTTTGGGCAATGATTCACTATTATTGCTTAATTTCTACCATTTTGGAACTTCTAAAATTTTCAAAATGGCGTCCTTGGAATTTTTCAAAAAGTTTTAACATGGAAATGGGTTTCTAATTATTTAAAATAACATTTAATAAAAAAAAATTAAATATCCAAATATTTCCATGTGTCCACAAATGCTAACTTTTGTGATGTTTGAAAACTGACAAAAATCGAAAAACAAGAACTTTTGATAGGATTTTCGTTTGTTCGCTTTTTTGTGAATTTTTCCACAGAAAATAATTTAAAATGTCTCAAGCATTGTTTTCTGAATATCAATTAAACGAGAAAAGATTGTAACTTTTAGTTCAATTTTATTCCAAAAGTTCTTCAATTTTTGTAAATTTTTAAGTGTCCACAATTTTAAATATTCCAAAAATTTACATTTTTTTTGCTTTTTTTTAATTTTTATTTTTTAAATCGAACAAGAACATTTTGAGATTATAAGAGTTTAAACATTTGTTTTTTTTTATTTTCACTTGAAATTTTTTACAACATTTATTTGTATATTTTTCACAGAAAGACATAATTTTTCTCAACAACTTTGTCTCAGACGTCTTTTCGATCACAATAGCCGTTTTCGTGCTAATTTAATTTTTATTTACGTAGGACTTCGCCTGTGATTTCTATATAGGGGTACACTTTGTGGAAACCAAAAATGGAACATGCAACACAATTTTTGACGATTTGAACGTTAATAACTCAGCTGCGCCTGGACCAATTTCAATAATTTTATCACGAATCGATCAGAAATATTCATACGGCTCACTTTTCAAAAAGTCACTTTTGAAAATTGCACGAATGTGCAACTGTTGCTATATTAATTAAAATTATCACCGATTGCCTGCGAAAAGCGATTTCCCTGACACAGATTTCAATGTTGAACTCCATCCGGTCTCACCAAACGTTGTTTCTAGATAGAGCTGGAATTAGGGCGTAACAGCCTTTGTAAACAATGACTTCTCTTGTTGATTACACGGAATTCAAGGCACACCTACACAAACCATTATATCCATCGAGTAGGAGAAGTCTTCCTCTACTCGATGGTGACGTCGATTTGCCAGGGAGAGCCATGGCTTCCGAGAAATCATCAAGAGAAGTCACTGTTTACAAAAGCTGTTACGCCCTAATTCCAGCTCTATCGAGGTTTATTCAATCACCGCATGGTGAGTGGTGGTGTTCTCCGGTACACAACGAAAGGCCCCCTCGCAAGCAGCGTTGCAGCTTGATGATCCTTCCAGGGCCGACAGATTGAGGGATTTTCAGCTCGCTCGATCTAAATCTAGAAGCGTAATCAAAGCTGCAAAGCGGGATAAATGGTCTGCTTTCACCGCGGACATATCGGAAACCACTAGCTCTGGTGAGCTATGGCGAAAGGTAAAGTCTATCGGTGGTAAGAATAGACATGTTGAGAGGGTGATTAAGTTGAATGGTGATTACACGAAAGACCCACGACTTATCAGTGAGGCCTTTGCTGATCAATTTGCCAATGTTTCGGCAAACAGCAATCACAGTGAGGGGTTCCTGCGTGTAAAGGCTGAGTACCGCTACTCTCGTGACAGGCAGTGTAGTCTTGTTAAAGACTATAACAGGGTATTCGAACTTGAAGAGCTCAACTGGGCCCTGCGCCGCGGTATTGGTAAGGCTGCGGGCCCTGACGACATTCGGTATCCCCTGCTAAGGAGATTACGTCTTGTCGGCCAATTGGCTCTTCTTGACACAATGAACGAAGTTTGGCTTTCTGACCAGATACCGGACGAGTGGAAAGAAGGGTTGGTTATTCCCATTCCCAAACCTGGGAAGGATAGAACCCAAACGGATGGTTATCGACCAATAACCCTGCTGAGCTGCATGGGAAAAACACTCGAGCGGATGGTTAATCGGCGTCTGTCAACCGAGCTGGAGAGGCAAGAACGGATCCATCCACAGCAACACGCATTTCGATGCGGCTATGGATCGGACGCGTTCTTCTCTGAGCTCGATCATTTATTGGACAAGGCCTCGTCGGAAGATTCGCATGTAGATGTAGTCTCCCTCGATTTGTCCAAGGCATATGATATGACATGGAAGCTTCCTATCTTGACTTCCCATAAGAAATGGGACTTCCAAGGATGTATGTTTAAATACGTAGAAAACTATCTACAGAACCGTAGGTTCCGAGTTTTGAACGCTGGCGCAACCTCTTCCTGGAGGTTGCTGGAGAATGGCATCCCGCAAGGGTCTGTCATCTTGGTTACACTGTTTCTCATTGCGATGAACTCAGTGTTTGAACGCATTCCTAAGGAAGAACACACTAATCGAGTCAGTACGGTTTTACCGAGTTTTTGAATTGCGGAACTGTTCGGTAAAAGTTTAAAAATCTGTGGAATATTTATAAATGAGAAAATTTGTTCTGAACTTGCACATACTTAGTTCTGTTAACCCCATTTAATGATAGAAAATAAAATTGGTCGATTTCATTGATTCCTTACGGATAACGGTCATTTGAATTTTTACCGACTTTTTCAGTAATTCAAAAACCCAGTAAAAAAATACTGACTCCTGTAAAAAAATCTTAGTGTGTACACATTATTGTGTACACCGATGATTCTACCCTCATCGTGTTAGGTAAATACGGTAGGGTGGTTAGGCATAAAATGCAGGATGCAGTGCAGTCTGTCGTTGACTGGGCAGATAGTGTTGGGTTTGTGATTTCCCCCGAGAAGTCCAAACTGTTGCACGTCTGCTTTGGTCATCATCACAGACCCAGTCTGCCTTTCGTTACTGCTTGGTGTGACTATTGATAACAAGCTCCGATTTGTTAAGCACGCCAAGTTGGTGAAAGATAACGTCAACAACAAGTCAATATAAGTGAATATCCTTCTCTAAAGCCTCTCGTAATACATTGACCAAGGTTGCTAGGGCTCTGGTTGTCCCTAGCATCCTTTACGGAGCGGAACTGTGGAGCAGGGGTGGTGTCTCCCTGCTCAAGATTCTGGAACCTCAGTACAATGAGGCGTACAGAATGTGTAGTGGAGCGCTTAGGTCTTCACCAATAGCTTCCCTATTGGTGGAGAATGGTAAGGTACCTTTGGTGAATGTTGAAGACCTGACCACTAAGGCGCTGAGGATATTAGAGAAGGATCCCATCCTCAATGACAGGCCCACGGTTGCAAGGGCGAGAGGATGGTGGAGTGACTTAACGGGACAGATTTTCCCACGTTAGCCCATCGAGTTGAGCTGTGGCAACGAGCATGGGATGCTACTGCCCCGAAAGTTGATTGTAGGGTTAAAACTATGTGCGGGGCGGGCGCCAGCTCTGGTGTGGCGAAAGCTTCATTCATGGAGGTCGCTGCCTCATACGAGGGAAGGCCAGTTCTGCGAATTTCTATTTAATCCCACATTGACATCAGTCCAAACATGGTTCAGTTTCCGGTCGTCTCACCTAACTTAACCACTCCTTTCCTCGCCAACTCACCACCGATGAACTACTTTAGATAGAGTCTCACACACCCACACATACAGACATGGACCGAAGCCCCAAATGTAAACAGAAAGTAATTTTTCGACCAAATGTGGACGGTTCTTTGATCGACGAGGAAGTTGGTTATGGGGTGTCTGGGAAGGCCATAAGCCGCTGCAACCGGTTATCCGGTCTCTGTGGTATCTTCTCAGCTGAGGCCTATGCTCTCCTGCGAGCTTGCAGGCTAGCAAATGGGTCTCAGGCCGTTGTATTCTCTGACTCTGCGAGTTGTCTTTCTACCCTTGAACATGTGCGGGTTGGACACCCGTGGTTGTTGGAGGTGCAACGGTACGCATAACCTTTGTGTGGGTACCTGGACACGCAGGTATACCAGGGAATGAGGCTGCTGATAGACTAGCTAACCAGGGTCGTCTTGCTCAGCTAGAGGCCACTTCGGTGCCCTATAGTGACGCTACCCGCTGGGTGAAGCAGACCTCGCGATACGCATGGAATGTATCTTGGCATAACAACCGTGATGCATTCCTGCGTTGAATCAAGAACACTACACAAGAGTGGAAAGATGTACCCAATTCTCAAGATCAGAAAGTTCTGACTCGGCTGAGGATTGGTCATACACGGCTCACTCATGGACCTCGTTTTAACGGCAGTGTGGCCTACTGCCAGGGATGCGGTGCGATTTTAGATGTAAATCATCTATTGGTGGAGTGCGCGGCTCGAGCACAATTGAGGGAAGAGATGGGTGTCGTTGGTTCAATCCGTGAGGTATTCTACAACGACAGGAGTACAGAACAAACTGTACTCAATTTCTTGCGGGCGCTTGACTTATACGATATGATATAAGCATAAGTAGGTTGAAGTGGCATTAGAAAGAAAATGATTTGTATAGTCACTTCAGTTCTTTTTGATAAGAGGGTAGTCTTGAGTTCTAGAGAGAATCGTGTGTGAGAGTAAGCGATAACGGGGAGTTATTGATGCTCGGAATGGTTGCTTTGTGCCGTCTCGAATGAACTTAATTCTCATCTAGAGAGACGTTAATAGACGGAAGCACGGAAGCCCGCAAGCAGCGAGCTGCAGCCCACATGAGCATCCATAGAAGGAGGAAGAAGCCGCATCGCTATTGATCGGAATCAGTAGATCTTCGTGAGTCGCTGAGAACCCCGCTCAAATTCCTATTCCTACACAAAACGCAAGCTTCTGCTGCAGTTAACAAATAACATTTATTATATAAGACCAAGTAGTCCTACGTCACCATTGCGCACAACCCCTTAGGGCTGTCCCATGTAGTTTTAATTTCAAAAACTCTATTTTTTTTTAATTTTCACTCCATCCAAAATGGCCGAACTTTTACAAAAATGTGAATCATTGCCCATAACAAACAATTATGCAAATCGGAGAAGGTCGAGCTTGTGGTTTGGCGTCGACCTGCTCCTTTCCCATTTTTTATGCGATGAAATCCTAATCCTAATCAGCAGGAATAATCAGGCTACCCAACAAACACTGAATTCTAGATAAGAGATAATTCGGGTAAAATTTTGCTTCATGTGCAAAACATTGAGTATTCAGCTCTAATTGTTTGTTGGGCCGTCATATTCTTAAAATGACTTGGGAAAGCTTCATAGAAGGGCTTTGAATTTATGGTTGAGTTGAGGCAATTAAAAAGAAAAACGAGAATTTTCGCAAAACTCCTTTGAAGAGCAAGGAATTATGTAGAAGTTCAGAAAACTTTACGTCTTATGCCTAGTCCGTCAACACCGTATTGAGGTATCCAGTTATGCTGTTTTCATACCTAAATTTGGTATTCATATGATTTTTTCTTCTGCTTGGGTATTTTTAATGGTTTGTTCTTTGTGCTTACAACTGCACGAATGTTTCCACGGATCTGGTTTGTCGGAGGCAAAGCACAGCTTCTTTTTATTCCCATTTTGATTTCCATTCCCCAACGCATCTTTCACTAATGAGCTTCTTTTTCGCTTTAGACGCCCTTACGTGAGTTTTTGTCGGCTCTCAACACTTCCACAGTTATTAATTGAGAGCTTTAAAAGCGAACAAACGCATGCATTTGTGAATTGTGTGGCAAGCACACTGATAGTCTATGCCTTGAGAAGTCGAGAATGTTTCCGATCCGAAAGATCCGCCTGGGAATCGAGCCCACCGTCTCCGACTGGATAATATCGTGCCTTAACTGACTAGACTATCTGAGGCCCTACTAATGCGCTTAAAGTGCTAATAAAAGTCGGTAGAGTAGTCTTCAGCCTGTATACCAGTTTCCTTCCATTTCCTCGCTTCCAGCCTCGCAGCAAATGCTGAAAATTAATTAATTAGCGAGAAATTTCTCGCCCGCCTTCCGGTCATCACTTCGGCGATGCTGGCTACTTCAGTCTAGTCTCTCTGACTCTTGAAGCTCGATATGTAGCATTAAATTAAAGAAAAAATGAAGAGAAATCGGATCAGTTATCAAAAGCGTTCTCCTCTTGAGGAAAGGAGGAAACTCTTAGCCCCGGGAAGAGCTCAAAAAGGCGAACACTGAATAAATCATAAAAAAAATATATTACTTCATTCGAGTAGTGGTGGTGTCGATGGTGGGTGGAGCTTGTAGCATTATGGAGAACCATTTCGTTCAACGAGACGGCGACTAACAAACCGGCGACGCTTAATCAGTAGACGCATCTAGCGCGATTGCCGAGGTAATGGATGGTAAGTTCGTTGAAGGGCGTATTATTATATAGGTAGGACTGTTCTAGGGTTTGCCTAGCGCTTCCGTAAGCCGGTAACTGTCATACTAAAAGTAATAAATCCTCCTACGCTGCATAAGTTTCCTTTTTCTCGTGGCTCGTTTTGATCCACGCTTGCAGCATGGTCAGTAGTAATAGGATTAATTTCTAATTAAAAAATAGAAGAATGAGGCATTACTATAAATAATGCACTCCAAATGCTGTAATGAACCGCTAAGTAGGAGGTGGATAGAACTGCTGTAGCCGTTCCTCGAAATAAGCCGTGTCACCGTTGAAGTAAGATACCGTAACTGATCGGATGAAATGCAGTCCAAATTATTTTCAGCCCAAGTGGAAATTTTCTCTCAATCGAAGGGTGATTGATGCACATTGACCTATTGGACTGGTTCGGACTTTGCCGCAGTAAAACTGATAACCTACATTATCGAGCATTTCCATCATGGTTGGCACCGAGCACCGCTTTTGGACGGGATCCGAAGGGAGGTGAATAATTAATGACTTCTGATCCGATCTCTTGCTTGTCTGGTTTGACTTTTTCCTGATTTGGCATCGCTAAATTATTCAACCACATCAGTAACAATAACAAACACTGCAATGCAGTGGCTGCGAACAAAACTTGGCTCATCCACGAACAATGATAGCCTTTGCCCTCGGAGTCCAGTTCTTTGTCGGTCGTTGTGATTGGTACACACTACGAAAAAGTCATTCATATTTCAGTGCCCTTAGACCAACACATATGCAAGCGACCATCAAGGCATCAGAATCAGTTGAAAGAAACGAGAAATTCAATTGAATCAAGTGCACTTTTCGTCGAGTTGCGTATGTTTTCGTTTCATGATTTACGTCAAAGATGGATTAAGTTTCGAAATAGTTATTTCTAAGTGTGCATGGTTTTGCTGGATGGAGGCCTAATAAGCGGGGATTATCATTAATTAATGCAAGTGTTTTGACCGTTGTTTGATGAACAATGCTTATTGGATAACAGGTAGGATTTGAAACTATTGTCGTGTTTAGGTATAATTCTGATATTGAATACAATAAAATATCTATTGGATGTTAGTGGAGACCGCATGAACAATGCAAGACAATGGGTAAAGAAAAATGTGGAGTGTATTGTCGTGCTTATTTAAATTCTCATTTAGTGACGGTCGAAGCGCGCCGCTAATAAGCGCATTGCAAACCCTCCCATAAGGATTATACACAAGTAGCGTTGCCAGGTATATCGATTTATCGGTATTTATACCGATTTCCGAACTAGATACCGATATACAGACAAGGTACCGTTTTTGAGTTTCATTCCCGTTTAACCGATTTTTTTTAAGGTGATACTCTAAGGAAGCCTTAGCGTGAAACTTCAAAGGCACAAATGTCAGCTTCCACAAAACAAACAAATTTGAAATTGCTACTCTCTGTTTGTAGTAGCACAGCAAACAAGGAGTAGCAATTTCAAATTTGTATGTTTTGTGGAAGCTGACATTTGTGCCTTTAAAGTTTTACGCCAAGGCTTCCTTAGAGTATCACCTTAAATAATAAAATTTATTATTGCCTGCCCGCGCACGAATTTTGGAGAAAATTTTTGTGAGAGACTTGTATCTTTTTGAATACTTCATATTTTTGAGCCTTCAAAATTATCAAAATAATCTCTAAAGATGCCTTATGCTTGATATTCTTTCGCTTAATGTTTGCATTTCCTCACCGTTTTTGGTTACCCATCAATCCACAAATATTCGATGACTCTTTCCGGTAATTCCTTTGGAATCGAGAAATATTTTTTAAACATTATTTAACTTCCGGAATTTTTCATTCATTTTTAAACTTCCTGAAGTTTCATCCAACTTTCCCTGGAATTTTCTTCCACCTTACCTTGGAAGCTTCTGCAGCCTTCGCTCGAATGATTCTTTCATCTACTCCCGCCAGGTTTTTCAACTTTCCCGGAACTTCAAGGATGCTATCAGATTTTTATTGCGGATCCACATCATCTGCAGGAACATTTAAGAAAAATCCAGACTTTTGTGTAAGTTTCGATAAATTAAAGGCAGTTTCATTAACTTCTGTTAAAATTTGAAAACCCGGAAATTTCAGAAAAGTCCAACGAACTCCAGTGAACTTAAGGAAACATCATAAATAAACTTGGAAACTTCACAAGTCCAAAGAACTTCAGGGAAATTTTTAATGGTTTTCATGAACTTTAGGGAAGCACATCAGAGAACATCAGGACAGATAAATTAATTTCAATGAAATTGCTGAAATTATAAAAGAATTCCGAGAAGCTCAGGCAATTTCCGAAACTTCAGCAATGTCCTGAGGGGCTCATGCAAATGTAAGAGTCGCAAAGAAAGTTACATGAACATAAGAACATTGTGGGAACATTTAATTGGAAGTTCTATGCTTTTTAATGGCAGTGTCGATAACTTTAAAAATCTTCAATGTTGATGTTATAATAAATTCAAGAAAATTGTGAGAGCACTTAGGAGATTTCGTAATCTTCAAGAAAGTCCAGAGACCAGCAAAGATGATTGGAGATATTCCGGTAAAGGGTGTCCACGATGAAATTGCCACACTATGAAATTGCTCTAACTTTTTAACCGTTGGGTAGAATTTAATGAAAATTTGGGTGGATTTAGTTCATAGTGCATTATTTACATCCTGCAAGTTTTAAAGTCCTGTGATCAAAACTCGCGGAAATGGAGTCGAAAGAACAGCTCGTGCGTGATAAAATCTTGCGCATTCATCACGAGAACAAGGATCTCTCGCATCGTTCCATCGCTAAAACGTTGGGAATCGCGAATTCTACGGTGTCGCGAGTGATTAAGCGGTTCGAGGAACGGTTGACCACCGATCGGAAGCCCAGAAGTGAAGGAAAAAGTATTCCGTACAACACCAAAAATCACAACCGCGTAGTTGGGGCCTTCAACCGAAATCCGAACGCCTCCGTTAGGGATGTGGCTAAGAAGCTGCACCTAAGCCGAAGTTTTGTCCAGAAGGCCAAAACTAAGGCTGGGCTTCGAACGTTCAAGGTACAAAAGGCCCCTAATCGCGACGAGAAGCAGAACAAGTCCGCCAAAACCCGTGCCAGGAAGTTGTACCTCAACATGCTGACGAAAGTTGAATGCTGCATCATGGACGACGAAACATATGTGAAGGCCGACTTCAAACAGATCCTCGGCAACCTGTTTTTCACGGCCAAGGATAAGTTCAGCGTTCCGGAGCATGTCCGCACTCAGAAGATGTCCAAATTTGCGAAGAAATTCCTGGTTTGGCAAGCCATCTGCACGTGCGGGAAGCGGAGTGCACCTTTCGTG
The DNA here is from genome assembly GCF_037179485.1 of Ochlerotatus camptorhynchus. Lineage (NCBI taxonomy): Eukaryota > Metazoa > Arthropoda > Insecta > Diptera > Culicidae > Ochlerotatus > Ochlerotatus camptorhynchus. Next base: position 7,679,796 of record NW_027040849.1, read on the forward strand.
ACCCAGGACACGATGAACGGACAGGTGTACATAAAAGAGAGCCTCCAGAAGCGGCTGCTTCCTCTCCTGAAGGCCCACAACGTCCCAACAATCTTCTGGCCGGATTTGGCCTCATGCCACTACTCCAAGGACGTGCTGAAGTGATATGCGGACAATAAGGTCAATTTCGTGCCGAAAATGTTCAACCCTCCCAACACTCCGAGAAGTACTGGGCGATTATGAAGCAGCACCTTCTTAAACGACCTAAGGTAGTGAAGACAGTCGAGGAACTGAAGAAAGTATGGGTTTACATGCAAAAAACGGTTGATTCACAGGTTGTGCAGAATCTTATGGCCGGGGTTAAGGCCAAGGTGCGGGCATTTGCGTATGGACTGTAAATAAAATACGAGTAAAATGGTAAAATGAAGTTTAATAGTTATTTCTCAATCCCTGAAAATTTGATGGCAATCGGATGAAAACTCGAATTTTGCGAATCAATTTTGTGTGTGGCAATTTCATCGTGGACACCCTTTAGTCTTATTATAATCAGGGAAGTTCCGAGCGCTTCGAGGATGAACAGAGAACTACAAAACAGTCCCTAATTTCAGGAAAGTTACAAGCACTTTGACGGAATTTCGAGGAATTATGGAATATTCCTAACCAGGCATGGAAAATCATTTGCATTCATTTCGTGCATTCATTTACATTCATTTGCCCCTAACTTTTTTCATCAACAGAATTCCTCAAAATGATGTATCGAACTTTTGTCGGTTTTGCTATTACCTACAACTTTTGTTAACAACTCAAATCCGTATCTCTTATGCATGATGAACCAGAACGAACAGAAACCACTGCTGTTTTTCAGTGAATGTATTTTACATTCAATGAAAAACAGTAACAAGCTCTGCCCGCTCTAATTTTCGATGCATAAGAGTTACAGATTTGAGTAATGGGCAAAAGTTGTAGCTAATAACAAAACCTAGTAAAGCTCTAAGCAACATTTTGCGGAATGCTGTTGATAAAAAAAGTTAGAGGCAAATGAATGTAAATGAATGCATGAAATGAATGTAAATGATTTTCCATGCCTGTTCCTAAGTGCATTTCAGGACTGTTTCGAAAGCTTCAGGGAAATTGCGGAGTTATGTTTTATGAATATCAGAAAAATTTTCTAGATCATTAGAACATCCTCCTTTCTTCAGGAATTTTGTCCTTGCTTCTTTCGACTGTTTCGTAAGCACTCTGACTTCCAACTTTCTTCAGATGTTTCTTTCAATCTACCTCAGGAAGTTTCTTTCGTCTTCTCCAGGAAGTTCAATTAATTCTTCTAGAAATTTCTTTCGCCTTTTTCTGGAAGTTTGACCATAAGTCAAAGGTTTTTTTGTCCGACTGATATTGGAAGTTTTTTTTTCCGAGCTTCTTCTGGATTTTCCTGAAAATGGCTGCTTTTGGAAATTTATTTCCGATTTCCGAAATTTTCTGGCTTCCTTTGGATGTATCATCCGATTTTTTTTCCGATAATTTATTTAAATTTTCGTCAAGTTTCTCAATTTGTGTCTTGGAAGTTTTCCGGATGTTTTTCCAACTTTTCTTAGAACTTTCCTCGAACTTCATCCAGGAGAGCTTCTTTCATCTTTCTCTGGATGTTTTTTCGGCTTCGTTCAGAAGCTAATTCAAACATTCCCCGGGGTTTTCTTCCGGAATCTTCCGATCATAGAACAAAAACTAAAATTTTGCTTTGATTAACGGCTTTTGCAGTCTTAAAACACTGCAACGACTACGATGCAATCTGCCCGACATTTCGGCCATGGGTTGTGGCCTTTTTTAAGGGGAAATATTGTTTGTCGTTATTGTCAATAGTTTAGTCGTTCTTGTGGCTGATTTTCCATATTTTGGTTTCATTAAATGATATTTAATTGAAAAAAACTACAAGGGACAGCCCAATGGGGTTGTACAAACAGTTGACGTAGGACTACGCTCACATAGGTTAACTATTTTGATCGAACGTTTTTTTTTAAATTCCCGATATTATTATGACATCCATTGACTTCTTCCGAAGTGTAATAATTCATCAGTGCCCATTTTCCGTTTATTACCAATAAGATTCTTTTTCAGTTCATGAGTAATTATTCTTGTGTTAGAAAATATTCCAAACTAACTCTTTCTTTGAAAATTGTGGTGGCCAAACTATCAATTGTGACTCTGAAAAGAACCGTTTTGATGTGGAAATAGTTCAAAATCTCAGGAATGACTATAGCGACCATTATTCAAGGTTGCTAATTTTTAACGATCATTTGGCCATGCTCGACTGGTATACACATAATAAGTTGAGCATTGTATGTCCGGAGTATGAGCTCATATTTTGACATACGATTGAATTCACGACTCCAAAACACCGTACAATTACAGGAATCCCCGAATAGCGTGGTGGATGGTACACAATTTCTCGACTGTCCTCCATCCAACTGAGCTGAATTTATTGTATGTGATTGGTGTGGTACCTTCCAGCCATTTTGTTAATATAAACCGCGACCGCAAGAGACAAACAACCGTTCGCCGTAAAGTCTGTCGAGTGAATCCCATTTCTTTCAAATTTTTCTCTGGTTCAGGTCCTGAACGGTCATACACACCAAGCAACTATTCCTTTGTCTCACGCATACTTATTTAAAATCTCCTATACTAATTTTACATCTACTTCACTCAAACTAATGCATATGGATATTCCAATCGATCATTTCACCAATACATACTTACACATGTTTTAACTGAAGCATCTGTGTACACGAGGATTTCTTTTCCTCCGTGTCCCCTTTTTTTGAACCGTGCAAATGTTTCGTGTATTTTGATTCTACCTTGCACTTCATTGCTTACCTGTCATAAGTCGGCCATATGGAGCTTTTTCTCGTTTCTTTATCGACGAGCTTTTTGAATGCAATGACAGATATGATTACAGTAATGTCGACTAATGTTTACCGTAAATAGTAAACATTAGAAACAATCGAACTGTCAGCGGTCGACTGCTAAACATTTTCACATTTCCAATCAAAGGAAGTTCATGGTAAGTACTCTGTTGAAATTATGATTTATTGACTTTTATTTCGTTCCAGCATATCTCTTCCACAATTGGGTCAACCATAAACTTGTCACCTACATAAAATTAACCCAATTGGCTAGAAAACAGCAGAAAATTACGGTGAGTGGACGGCTCGTCCCAACGGGCTTTTCAGGGGATTCTTATAAAGTTTCATTATTGAGCGCGATCATCCTACATGTCTATAAGTTCAATCGGGCAGTTCAATTTTTCGTTTTCTTTCACTATCAACGCGCCTTCCCCCCACATTCACAAGACCTCCACAATTTTTGCATCACTTTTCAATAGGTCATATCTACATTGATCGATCAATCTAGCAACAATCTAGCATCTAATACGACAAAGATGACAGGAAACGTTTTTGAAGCCGAAATATTTACGAAAGAGAGAGTCGGTGAAGAGAATCGATCAATGTAGATCAATGTTGGTCTATTTGAAAAGTGACGCGAGAATGTTCTGCTGCTGATGCGGCGATGAATGTAAAGTTTTGGAATGTTCCCATCCAAACGCTTCGGTGGATACGGTGAGCTAGTTTGATGTTCTTCGGCATGACGATGACGCGCTTGATGAAGATGTCCCACAGTGGTGTTTCTCACGATGAGCAACTGTACCCGAACAGAGGCGGTGTGGCTTCTTCACTACTTTTCTGGCTAGAACGCTCTTGCCTTGGTAGCAAGCTGCTTGCGGGGAGCCTGTCCACCGGTCCACATGTCGTGTGTTGGGCGATCGATATGAACACGTCCGAAATTCCAAAGGAAATTCGGCTTCGGCTTGTTTCTTTTGGGACTAACTATGTGATGGATGTGTTAAGAAAGACACCTTGTGGTCTAAGCATATACATTAGACTGATGCAAAATTCGACTTTTTCGCTCCACAGTGCTTAAATGGTTTCAAATCGGGTCCTGAGTAGCCTCCCAAAGTTACATCTCATTTGGTTAGAAACAGACTTCGCCCAAGCCATTTGAAGTTTACATGTAAATTACTATGGAAAATCTCAAATTTTAGTTCATTGCCTTCTAGTTTTTTCCCATATTGAGCTGCGAAACAGTTTGATAGCTATTCTTATAGAAAAATTTTTCAGTTACAACTTTGCTGAAGATCGTTTCTATGTAAAACGAGACAGGAAAAAGTTGTTAATTATTTAAGAGATTGGTAAACTTATGACATGATCAAGCAGCTGCTCTGTAGGCAACACTGTATATTGCAGTGCGACATAGTAGCCATGATTTTTGTATCCTATTCAACGCCCCAGAAACACTAATGTTGCCTGCTGAGCAGTTGATTGAGCATGATCATAAGACATCAGCGCATTGAACCATTGATAACTTTCGATCCTTGCATTTAATCAAAAAATGGTCATGATCCGATTTGGAATCGTTTAAGTATTGTGGAGCGAAAATTTCAAATTTTGCATCACTCTTATATGCATGGAAAATTTTGATGCTACCAATTTTAGTTAAATTTCTTAGCTGTTTAACTATTTTCATTATTTGAACTATATGCCACAAAATTGCTGAATGAAGCCCCCGTCGAATGGCATATTGCATGACATATTTCACATTAACACTTTGGAGCAATATGCGTTCCAAATCTTTCATAATTTCGTTACATGTTCTACTTTCGGTTTTCACAAAATGTACCTACCTATAGAAATCACAGACGTAGTCCTACGTCAAAAAATATTTCGTCAAAATTTCGATCACCACTTGAAGACAACGAAATTTAAAAAAAAATTAAAGAAAAATTAAAGAGTTTTTTAAGACTGATAAAGCCGTTAAATAAAGCAATTCCCCTTAAGTCCCAGTCGTCACCATCGTTAAAATTTTCGCTTTCAAGAACGGCAAAAATATAAAATTAATAAAATAGTAAATACCTATTTCTTAATACCTTCGATACCGATAAGCTTTAAAACAATCTGGCAATGCTGTACACAGGTGTGTAGCTTAGATAGTATTTTATGGCAGTGGCTTGAGGAGTAAATCCTGGATAAAGAGTATCGAAAAGTTAATTATTGTAGCGTCAGGAAAATACTGATAGGTGGATTGACCAATCAGGCAGTAAGGTTGGTTGGCGCAAAAACGTGGCGCATCACGCCACGTAGCTCCACCAATAGGAGACAGGTAACATAATTTTGTAATGTAAGCATATTTAGTCTTTAAAACGGTACAGCACACAAGGCTCTACCTCTTTTTCATCATAAATTTGTAACGTGTAAGATCGGTAATAAATAGTGTTAGCATTAAAAGTTCTTTTTAAAAAGTGAACTACGAAGAAAGATCCCTTAACTGGTGTCAGAAGTGGGATCATCGTGAGTGTAACATAAACAGACCGGAGTGAAAGTGCTTCGATGATCAAGTGCATAGTTCCTTTGGTTTGTTTATTCCGTCGATCTTGTTTTCCGTGCTGAGCACCAATGCTACCGACGTGCCAGGAAGGCAGCTCCCACACCTGGACTCTACCTATCGATCCATTAACTCATGAACCGGGGACCAACGGGTTTACTTCCAATCCGAAGGAAGGCGTGATCAGAGATGTTATGCTTCAGAACATCCCGGCGGCGCCGACTGGGATTGAACCCAGGCCTGCTGGGGTGAGAGGTAATCACGTTTACCACTACACCACCGGCGCCGTTCAAGTGCATAGTTAGAGAACCTAAACCTCTGAACGCCGCAACGACATCGACTTTTGAGAAAGCCGCATCACGTATAGCAACAGTTCGAGAAATTGGATCGTAAAACGCCGCAGCTACATCCCCGAAGACAGCAACTGCCGATCCGCTCACGAGGACTGGACTGGATGAAATTAATTGGTGTTATACTGTAAGTAATCTGTCCGTTTAAACCACTATTTAAATATGCCAGAAACACGCAACGCAGAAATTGAGCAGCTGAAGCAACAAATTGCTCAGCTACAAAACTTAATTCAGGGAGCAGGAAATGCTTATTATATTCCTGACCCTATCAAACAACTGTCAGAGTATTCAGGCAGTAAGAAAGAACTGAACGCAGGAAGTAGATGATCTCTATAACGAGTTCAAAGTAAAGGGTGAACGGGGAGCCCCCGACACCTTCAACGCGCACTATTTTAGGGCGATCAAAAATAAAGTGAAAGGCGAGGCACGCGCAGTAGTATGTGCCAATGGAAATCCTGATACAATTGCACAATTGACGAAACTTCTGAGAGAGAATTTTGGTGATCAACGTGATTTTGCCACCAATCTTCACAATTTATTTCATATGAAGAGAGGTGACAGAAACAACAAAAAATTTTATAACGATATAAAGGAATTAAACACTAAATTAAAAGCAAACCTACAACTACACCCTATGATGCCTTCGCAAATGCTAGAATTAATGACGATAACAAAATTCTTAGACGGAGTGAGTGAACCACTTGCTTCTATCATCCGTAATTCTAAACCTAAAACGCTGGAAGATGCCCTCCAGGCCGTCATAATAAATCAGAATGCAGTGCAACTAAATTTAAGAAACCGGATGCCATCGCAACGCGGCGACCCTTCCACCCAAAACCTCGAATTGAAACTAACAACACGGAGGAGGTGGACCAGTAGAAGTGGAAGAAGAACAAGAAGAAGAGTTTGAAGAAGAAGTTCAATCGGAAAGTGATGAATTGAATTTTCAGCAGGTACGGTTGAAAAGCGTCCCACCCACTGAAATCAATTTACAAGAACTATCGAATGAATGTTATCCTAATAATGAAATATACGGTTCGGAAATTGTCAACAAATTTCAAAATCAGCTTGTAATCAGGATTACTTCAGACAAAAGGAAAAGTCCACACATTATGTGTAGAATTTTTCCGGGTCAAATACGGCATGTATTCCACAAAGAAAGACTTTCAGATGATGAACTTAAAGACATTTTTAAGAAATATTTGGATCCTACCTCCAATAACTGCATATTCGCTCCGGTGGAGATTATACGCAGTTGCGATAAAATTATTAAAGCAAATCATAGCAAAAATTTAAAGGTACAACATTCTAATATTCTTCTACCAGATCTAATTTCAGGTGCGGACCAGCAAGAATTTATATCTAAGCATCATAACTTTAACCACAGAAATTATAAACTGACATATGAGGAAATTAGGAAGTGCGCTTATTTTCTTGGTATGCTTGGCAAGGTTAAAGCATTTATCAAAAATTGTCAAGACTGTAAATTCACCAAATACGAGCGAAAACCATTTTAAATACCTATCGCTCGAAGGATTTACGAGAAACCTTTCGAAAACGTTTTCATTGACGTCTATGTCAAGGAGCGACACAAATTCCTCACTCTCGTAGATTCTTTTTCCAAATTCGCACAAATATTTCAAATCAAAAATGAGACAGCGGACATACTGATACACGTGGAGAAAAACCCGGTGGTAATCATCCCGATAGGAATAGCTAAAATCAGCAGCAGTTATTTGAGAATTGGACATCATATAAACCTTAATTCACTTGCAGAGACAATCAAAAATCTAGACTCAATAATCGAAAACCAAATTTCTAAACAACAAATGTTAAGTCCAATATTAAAAGTAAAGTCAGAAAAACTTCATTCAATGTACAATAAATTTAGACCCTCTAGACAAAAGCGATAGGAATGTTTAGGTCACGCTTGGAAATATGTATCAGGCTGACGATCTAAAAATTATTAACGGTACAACAGAAAAGTTAAAATCAATAGCATACTGGAAACTAGTATGAGAAATACAACAGAATCAATCAATACTTTCGTTAAATTTCATGATAGATTTCAAAATAAAACCATTGAAGGTTTTGAGTCAGTTAATTTGATATTTCATTTAGATGAGTTAATCGATCAGTTAGGACAGAAGAAGCGATCACACTAGCCCGACGCAACATCCCCAGCAGCCACATAATTTCACCAGACGAGATAACCATAGCCCAGGAATTCCTCAGTAACAGTGGTCTTGGAACGGGTGCAGTCGACAACATATTAGATATATCCAGCGCCTGCGTACTGTATGGTAAGGAAGAAATTATTTACACGCTCAAAATTCCACGAGTCAAAGATGTGGAATATCACCTAAACTACATAGAACCAGTAATTTCCAACAACCATCGAATCCATTTAACGGCGAAATACTACGTGAAAGGACTTAATTCCTTTTTAACCAACACTCCATGTAAACGGCATCGAAATCAATATATCTGCACGAATTCACAGCTAGAACCGTTGGGAAAATGCGTTCAACAGTTGGTTGATGGCGAATCAGCTCAATGTCCTATGAACAAAACTTCATAAAGTGAATCGATGATGCAAACATATTGGTGAGTGCTAACAACGTCACCCTAACATCAAACTGTTCAAGGCAAGTAAGAGAGCTACGAGGATCATACCTTATCCAGTTCTCTGGCTGTACCATCAAGTTGAACGACGAGGAATACACCAACAACTACACCGACGTAAGACAGTTCTTTCATTCTTACCATGCAAATCGACGCCCTTCTGGATACCAAGACGAACCAACACGGGAACCATCAACACGGAGAGACCTACAGGACCAGGGACTTCAGGACTAACGCAGGACAACGACACACACCACCACATCAGGCAACCAAGATTCATCCCGCAGGAGCCAAGGATCGTGAAAGTCGGGGACGACTTTCCAGTAGAGGGGGAATCGTCAGGAAAATACTGATAGGTGGATTGACCAATCAGGCAGTAAGGTTGGTTGGCGCGAAAACGTGGCGCATCACGCCACGTAGCTCCACCAATGGGAGACAGGTAACATAATTTTGTAATGTAAGCATATTTAGTCTTTAAAACGGTAGAGCACACGAGGCTCTACCTCTTTTTCATCATAAATGTGTAACGTGTAAGATCGGTAATAAATAGTGTTAGCATTAAAAGTTCTTTTTAAAAAGTGAACTACGAAGAAAGATCCCTTAACTTAGAAGTCATCTATACCCGCAAACCAAAAATTTATTACAGTGAATGTTAGTTCTGTTTCCTATCATCCTCTGTTCATGAACGTCTCAGCGAATGTTAGTAGTTGACCTTGCACACGATGCAATGATTTTTATTTTTTTTATTCCGTGCTCTGTCTATGCCTTAACCTGCACAAGAAAGCAATTGCCTTGATTTGTATGTATAACATGGTAAAACGACGCACGCACTTGCCTGTATTCTCTCTAGCAGAAAAGGCAAACGAAGTCGAGTATTCGAGGGAATGAGCGCTTCTTGTTTGCTTTTGGCCTATTCATATCCCGAAGCATGAAGAGAGCAATGGAGAAAGCATAGGTCTGAAAATCGCCACTTTCATGGTTCGAGTCCCCCAGTCCCGGCAACCTTTTCTTTCTCCATTTTCTTGCATTGGACCGCAGCCCGGTATATTGCATCCTCCGTTCGTGCGGTCTCCACTAACATCCTCTGATGAAGAATCCCACATAATTGTAAGCAAGTCTTACATCCCCGGCAAGGTGACAGATATCCTTCTAGCGAATTTGTTTATTATCGGGGTTAACACCAGTTCCAACCCAGTGCGAAACCGAACTTTTTGTCAGTGTGAACCTCAACCTGAGCTAGGTTTTAAAAACAAACGAGCAAACTGACGTTTGTCAGAATACAAGCAGACCCAATCTTGATACCCGATCCAGGTTGGAACTAAATAATAAACGAATTCGCTATTAGTTTCACGTGCCCACTTGCAAAAAGTAGATGTCGCCACACAATATAAGGGATTGTCCTTCACCTTCGCAATGGCATTTCTCTATGGAAATCCAACCTTTTGCTTCTCCATGTGTGGATGTCGAACAACAGGCAAGAATGAAATATGATAAGTGTGAATTTATTATGTTCGTGGTGAAACGTAATAATCCAATCAAATTGAAACCAAATTGAAATTGTTGGAGGTTCATTTTCTTAAACAATCAAATGACAATAACAATACTTTGCTGTCTTCTATTTTATTTTGCTCTTGATCGGCCTACAGATTTTTCTTTTTTGTTTTTAGTGGTGCGATAATGGCTTGCCATGGGCCGTATGATAAATTGCAGTTTACTTATCTGTGTTTCTTTATTCTTGTGAATTCTTCTGACATGCAAGACTTCTGAAACTAAACTGAAAATACTCATGAATCACCACAAATATTTCAACATTCTGAACGGCTTGAAAATAAAATCCTAATGAGCATCTGCAACATTCATCAACATGTTTTTTTTTAAACTATCAGGACTTATTTTTAAGCAGGATTCAGTAAACAATCATCGCATTATCTTGATCAAATTGTGCATCGATTTTTATTTAAAACTCCGGCTTGAGGAATAGACCAAAAGTTTTGGAAGCATTAAGAATTCTATCCGCAAAAAAACTTACAAAATTGATTATATTCCGCAGTGAGTAGCAGTTTTGCTGGGTGATGAGGAACATTTTGTAGATCCATTTAAAATTGAAGAAATGCATAAAATTAAATTAACTAATCAAATAAAGAGTCTCACAAAAACATGTTCACAATGAGATTCTAAAACGAATAAATTAAAGTGATAATAGTTTGTTACACCCGTCCGTATCATTAACGTTATTCCTCACCAAACTTGAAGCCTCAAGAAACAGATGAGTCCATAAATTTGCATGTTCTATTATTTATTTATTTTTTTTTATTTTTTTATTTATTTATTTCGTCAACCAACGTAGACTAGTACATATTAGAATACAGTTTTGTTTTCTTAAATTTATTTATTTATTTCGTCAACTTTGGACAAAAGGTTAAGAGTATAATTTTTTCTTTAATAAAAATTAAGCAGTGTCAGCTTTCCTATTTTTTATGAGTTATAATGCCTTATGGAGTAAAAATATTGTTTTAGTTTATGCCGAGACATTGTAAAGTCAATGGTTTCACAGTATTGATTGTAAGAGGCCATCATGCGGTTTAATGGCCCATATTTTGCATAATTTGTACGATGATGTTTTATGGCAAATAAATTTCGATTTCGGAGTTGCCGAGTGGGTGCATGGAAATTTAATTTTGATAAAAGTTCTGTTGAGTCAATTCGCTGCGAAACGATATCATTTACAAATGAAACCATTGCATATTCACGACGCTCTTTTAATGTTTGTATGTTTATTAGCATGCAGCGTGCTTCATATGATGGAAGAGGAAATGAAGTCCAACCTAATTTACGAAGAGCGTATAATAGAAATTGTTTTTGTACTGATTCTAATCTTTCTTCGTGCGTGATTGAAAAAGGAGACCATACAATGCTGCAATATTCCAGTATTGACCTCACATAGGCGATATATAGTGTTTTAATTGTGTATGGGTCCTGAAAGTTATAGCAAAAGCGCTTGATAAAGCCTAGCATGTTATTTTCCCAGTGAATAATTGTGTTGTAATGGTCTATGAAAGTTAGTTTAGAGTCTAAGATAATTCCTAAATCCCTAACTCTTTCACATTTTTCTACATTTTGATTTCCTAGTGCAATTGAAATATTTGAAGTTGTTCTTTTCCTGCTAAATGATATTAAATTACATTTTTTTACATTCAATTCTAGCAGACTTTTTTTGCACCATATGTAGAGAATATGTGTATTTAATTTATGTCTTCTTCATTTCTTATTTCTAAGAAGAGCTTCATGTCGTCGGCATAAATAAGACATTTAAGTTTTTTTGAGAATGAAAGAAATGTCGTTTACGTATAGAATAAAAAGAAGAGGTCCCAAATGAGAGCCTTGGGGGACGCCTGAAGTGACTTGAATTGGACTCGATTTCTTTCCGTTGAATTTAATTATTTGTTGGTGGTTAGTTAAATATGATTCAAGCCATTTTAGGAGCCCTGACTCAATTCCAATTTTTTGCAATTTAAAAAGTAGCATTGGTATGTCTATGCGGTCAAATGCCTTGCTAAAGTCTGTATAGAGAGCTTCTACGTGGTTTCCATTATCCCTTGCATCCAATGAATAGTCTATAAATTCAAGTAAATTTGTCGAGGTCGAGCGACCCTTGAAAAAGCCGTGTTGCATGTCAGTAATTCTATTTTTGATTTGGAGAAATAATTTTTCGTTGACAATTGCCTCGAAAAGTTTAGGAATGCAAGAGATAATGGCTATACCACGATAATTACGTACGTCAGATTTTCGGCCAGATTTAAAGATAGGCACTAGGAATGAGCTTTCCAAGTTTTTGGGAAGGTTCCAGATTCCAGGGACATATTAAAAATCCAGAACAATGGAGCAGTGAGTTCCATTGCTAGACATTTAATAAAAACTGGAGGAATTCCGTCAGGTCCAGGATCTTTTGAGGCGTCTAAATTTTTGAAAGCCTGCAAAATATCCTGCACTTGAAGTTGATTGAGGCCAATGTCCCTTGAAAATTCTGGAAAAAATGCAAAATAATCGCGGTCGCGATCTTCTTCAGAAAATGTCGTATAGATTTCTTGAAAAAATTTTGCAAATAGATTGCAGTTTTTTTTTCCAAGCTATCACCGACATTTTCGTCAAGTTGCATTATTGAAGGAAAATTGTCAGATTTTAATTTGGTTTTTACGTACTTAAAGAAGTTCTTTGGACAGGACTTTATTTCATGTTCTGTTTTTGCATTATATTCTTCAAATGCAGTACTGATAGCTAAATTCAGTTGATCGCATAGATCCAAATAAATTAATAAATTATTACTACTATTGTGTTTTTTATAAATTTTATGTGCTTTTTGCTTCCGATTTTTCAAGTTTTTTATTTGTCTGTTAAACCAGACTGGATTTTATGTGTTTCTGTTACGTCTTTTTTTCTTCAAAGGTATTTCTTCCGAAATTATTTCTGTTAAAATTTTGTAGAACACGTCTATACCAATTTCGACATTTCCTACATTCCTTAAAATTAATTGCCAATTGACACTGTTTAATTTAAATTTTATTTTTTTCGTAGTCTGCTAATTTGTATTCAAAGACTTCTTCGTATTCGCAGTCGTTGGGTCTTTGGTTTTCATGCACAAATAAAGAATATTCAATTGCTGTGTGAAACGCTTCATTTTTCCACAGTGGATTTAGTGATTCGGTCACACAGAAATCTTCATAAATATTCGTTAGTAAAAAGTCCAAATAGCAATTTTGTTGGTTTTTGATGTGGTTAATTTGGTTCAGTCCTAAATTAGCAGTTTTGTCAAAAATGAACTGCAATGTTTCATTATCCCCAACGACTGGGAGTAAGATACATTCATTTTCAGAGTCCAGAATGAAGTCAGCATGGCGTTGATTAAAGTCTCCATAGATGTGAACTTTAACCTCAGGAGGAAGCTCAGATAGAATTTGTTCAGCACTTTGGAAGAAGGCTTCATAAGTGCTTTTATGAGCATGATCTGGTGGAAAATACACTGAGGCGAACACGTGCGTTTCACCGGCTATGTGTGATTTCACCCAAATATGCTCAAATTCTGTAAATTTTGGTGTAATGATGAGTTCTGAGTTAAAATTGGTCGAAAGAGCTATAAGGACTCCACCGCCTGACTTCTTCTGAGTTGCATGAAAATTTCTGTCGTCTCTGAATACATTAAAGGCATTTCCAAAGATTTCTTCCCTTTTCACGCTTTCGTCCCAGCTTGTTTCAGTTGCCAGAATGACCGAGAAGGATGAGCATAATAAATTTTGATAGAATTCCTTCATTTTAGCTGGGCTTTTCATGCGATTGAAATTTTGACAGTAAATCAAAATTTCAGTCGCATTCTGTTTATGTGAAGAAATTGTTGGAAGTACGTTGGTTGATAAAATATTTTCATTATTATTATTATTTACACTTACATTTCCATTTTCTTCTGAAAGTGTCCGAAGAGTGTTGTCGTTTGATGAGGTTTCTTCCGAAGTGTGCGTCAATGTCGAGGAAAATTTTGGGTGCTGTAGAATTTATATGCGGCTTCCCGTGTGTGCTGCAGTCGTTGTGTGCGTTCACTAGATAAGAACGCACGGTGTGATTCCAGGTCTGCCAGGGCGTCAATGTGTGGCCGTTGGTAATCCTTCGGCTGCTGGCATTAAAGTTGAACTTGTTTTCGTTATTCCGCGGACACATACTGAAGGCGGTTGGTTATTTAGTTACACAGTTATTGGCATAGTGACAATGACAACACAAATACCATGAAGAACTCTGAAAAATGTAGTGATCATATAAATGAAGTGATTGTTAATCAGAATTTTCTAGACTAAAATTGAGTTCTAATGATTTTTGCACATGAGTAATGGTCACAAATCCGTTGTAGCAAAATATTTCAAATTCAGTCAAATTGAATAGTAAATAACATATTTAGCTTAAATGAATTTAAGGCCTTCGACATACATACAAAGTAAACCGTTGTTCCATGGAGGTAAATCTAAGACCAGAAGGTCCCGAAGAAATGTGCTCAACTTTTTGGCTCAGCTCTGGTACTATCTTCGGTTCCATGCTAATCGATGCACCCCTCGAAACATAGGAAAATCCATGAACCCCTCATTTTATCTGTCAAACTTTCATAGCGAATCAAAACAAACATAGTGTAGTAATAGAATGTTGACTAGAATGGGGTACGTTAATGGATTTGCTTCGGACCAATAGACTAGATAACACTTCTGGAATTTGTGAATTTGACAGAACCACCAGCACCAAATTGTCGGGGTACACTGGCAATATACTGGAGCTGTCAAGTTGCCCCCGAGTTGGGTTTACGGCAATCACGGCTCTTATTCTGAGTATCACTTCCTTATCACCGTGTAGTGGCACCCGCAATAAGGCCCAGTTTCAAATTAATTGTCAATGCATATCTGAACATTTTTCTATGCCGCATGATTGGCCGCTTCCTCCGGGACTTCCGGAAACTGTTCCTGGGACAATGCATGGTAGATTCTGAAATTATGTGCATGCGTGTCGCCCTTTTACAGTGGAAAAAATCGTCGCCATCATAAGGGTTAAACGATTCCTTAGTCATTCAGCTTCGATCTGATTACATTTTTATGAGCAAATTTGAAATGCCAGGTTTTGCTTTATATTAAGCTTACGCAATACAAATGCGACTGATTTCGGGTTGCCGATAATAGAACAGCTGGTTAACACGCAATTCAAATGGAAAGGCTGCCGAGGAAAAAGAGGGTGCTGACAATAGTCACACTTACCTGGGAAGCTTGGAGCGATGTAAAAATGTTGAGAAAATTTTGCTAGCATTGACGAGAATACGAAAATTTCCCTACCTGTAATCATAGATCAAGCATGAAATTTGATTCGACAATATGAAATAAAGCTCATGAATACCAGATGGCATGGTCTCCATCATGCGCGCAATCAAATGTACAATTCACTCTTCACACAATCCACTTCCAACCAGGGGGCAATGTGAAACAGCAATCCAATCTCCCCCACATTGAAATGCGTGGATACGTACATACACACACACATATCCATATTTCTGCGTTGGTGTTCGAGCCAAAAACCGTCAGTGAAAATTTTCCCTTTGATATGAAAATTAGATTTTTTCACACACCACGCGTCTGGTGCATGCATAATAACCATCATCATCATCATCATCATCATCATCACCGTCGACATCGACTGCCGCCACCACTGCCAAATATCCCCGTGGGAAGAATCATCATGCAGCACTTCAAATGAATAATAATTGAAATTTTTCTCTCTACGTCAACGAACGGTTCTGCTGCGCTGTTGCGTTCTCAGTAGACTACCTCAGGCTTTTCCCCGTCGCCGAATGTGGAAATAATTGATAACTCCCTGAATTCTATTCGCTGTTTGGCATGAACGGAGGCGAGCTTCAATGTTTCGATTTGGGAAATTTTAACGAGCTCTTAATTGCTTTAATTTTATTTCAAATTTGGTAGCAGGGATTGGGAGCCAATGAGCATAATCATTACACAAACTAATGTCTCCAGCGATTCTCTTGATCTGGAACTTAAGCGCTGCGACTTCGACTCTCTCAATGCTGAATTTTCATCGGTTGACTGGGAACAGCTTCTTCAGGGTGAAACTGTTGACACCGTTGTTTTTCTATTATTGAAATAGTGTTAGATTTTGAACGCTTGTAACTTTGTCATTTATAGATGAAATTAAAATCTAAATACGCCAATCGATAGGATATTACATTACAAATCTGCTGAAATACATATTTTTCCTATTTTCTCAAAAAAAAGCTGAAATATGTACACATGATAATTTTGTTACTGTTTTCATGAAATAAATGTTTTTTCCCAAACCCAGACGTCATAATCGAGTACCAATTTGTTGCAAATCGTTTTGCTTGTACCTAAACAAATATAAAACAGCGCTGCTCTGCTCATATTTTTTTTCAACTGGCTTGCTGTCGCGTTGCGCCGTGGAAGTGTCGCCACCTTCTCGCGTTCTGGCAAGTTTACTTGAACTTGCAAACAAATGGTGCGTAAACGTGCCAATGAGCCAGCAGCGGGCCCTTCAAAGAAGGTGCTAATCAAGCCCAGCGCGTCGCAGGATAACGCCGGAAAACGAGTACTGCAAGCCAACCAGTATGCAGTACTCCAGGAAGAAAATGGCGATGGTGACGCCGTTCCCATTGCAAGAAGAAAGTGGATTCCCTCGCTTTTCACGCCGGCGAAGGATGTTGCCAAGCTGGGTGCCAAACTGGCAAAACACAAGCTGCTGCCCCGCTTCAAGCTTTGCAGTATTGGTACCAAAATCATGTGCTCCAGCCTGGAGGAGGATGTTTCCTAAAAGACAACAACGTGGACTTCTTCACACATGATCTGCCATCGAGCAAGCCACTGATGGTGGATTACCGTCGTTCGAGGCTGCGGCTCAAGCCTGAGACAGTGTACCCGATGAACCGGCGTTCCAACCACAACACCAGCTTACGTGATCAGTTGTTCCTGGTGCACTTCACGAAGGGATCCACCAGTGTTGCGGCTCTGAGATCCAAAATCCGGGACCTGTTTCAGGTCATCATCAGTTGGGAGTGTTACAAACCGAAACATTATGATGTTATGCAGTGTATGGACTGCCTCTACTATGCCCATGGCACTAAAAAATGCCATATGAAGACAAACTGCGGCAAGTGTGCGGGAACTCACTCAACTGCGTCCTGTAAGCAAGATGATAACATCGAGCCAATGTGTGTCAACTGCGGTGGAAACCACCAAGCCTTCAATCGCGGATGTCCCAAGCGAGTGGAGTTCATGAATATCCGTCGGAAGGCTACAATCAACAACCAGCTCAGTCGCCTCCGTAATCATCGTTCGCCTCCTGTACTCACGGAAGTTCAGTACCCAGCTCTCCAGCCCCGTCGACATGTTCCGAACCTAGCCCCGCTTCCGCTCGACAACCAACAAGCCAATCCTGCGAGTATCCAAATGGTTCCCAACAGACGGACAGTTCAGCATCGTCTCGCTGCTGCTGCGGCCCATCCAATTCCAGGTTAATCCACCGCCCCTGGTTTATCATACGCTGGTGCTGTCTCAGGTGAATCTGTCGACGATTCTCCGTTCACCTTGGAGGAACTTGTGACGCTCGTGGCCGAGGTCATCATCATCATTACCACCTGCAAGACTCGATCTGAACAGCTACATACTACCCTGTCCCTTCTCACTAAATATGGACCGTGAAGCCATCAAGATCGTAAATTGGAATGCTTGCTCCTTGAAGAGCAGAAGAAGGGGGAGTGGCCACTGCTGCGAGACGGAACATCAGCTGCCGGCTACTACCAAGCTTCCAGATGAAAATTATCGAAGCCATCGGAGTTGAGGTGAGCACATCGCTTGGTCCAATCACCATCATCGCAAACTACTGCCCCAAGTAAACCAACATTATTGACGGCTCGGCCACAGACCTCCGAAGAGACATCATCAAGCTAACACGACGGCGGCAAAATGTCGTCATCGCTGGTGACCTAAACGTCAAGCATCAAGCCTGGGGCAATAGTCGGCGAAACCAGAACGGAACAATCTTGTACAACGATCTGCAGGAAGCCGACTACAACATCTTGTATCCAGACATTCCCACCCGGTTGAGTCGATCCGGAGCTCATGCCACCATTGACATCTTCATCAGCGGCGATAACATCTCTCAACCTATAGCCTATCAGGAACTGAGCTCGGACCACTATCCGGTGGTGGCCGAAGTAGGTTCCTCGGCCAATAGGTTTCAAGTTTCCCGGCAAAATTACCATCGCGTCAACTGGCAGCAGTATCAGCGCTGTGTGAACACAGCAATCGATTACGACATCCTACCGGAGTCGCTCGAAGAAGTCGATCAGTGTCTGCAAACCATCAAAGAGGTGATATCGCGTGCCAGGGAGCAACACGTACCAGCATCCAGACAGGTGAGTCATACTCTGAACCTTGACAGCCCAACCAAAGATCTTATCAGGCAGTTCCAGCGTTCTGGGCTGCCCCACCACCCCCGTAGTAGTGCATGATGATAGTAGTATATCGGCTGATGAGGTGATAGCAGCTATTAGAAGCACTAAAAACATGAAGGCTGCGGGTATGGATGGTGTAGTCAACCTCGAGTTGAAAAACTTGAGTATTGACTTCTTCAACCATCTTACCGTTATCTTAAACAAATGTTTAGAGTTTGACTACTTTCCTGCATGCTGGAAGTTAGCCAAAGTGATTCCAATACGCAAACCTGGTAAAGATTCGACCAGTGCCAAAAGCTATCGCTCCATCAGCCTCTTGTCCTCCATCTCGAAGCTATTCGAAAAGTTGATACTCAGCCGTCTGCTGGAGTTTTCAAATGATAATAAGATCTTTCTCAAAGAGCAATTCGGATTTAGGAAATGTCACTCTACCATCCACCAACTCGCACGGGTTACTAATATCATCAAGCGGAATAAGTCCGTTTCCAATACATCTGCCATGGCATTATTGGACGTCGAGAAGGCAATGTCTGGCATGATGGCCTAGTGTACAAGCTGCATGTGACTGCGTTTACAGTGCCGCAAAGAGGGCACTTTCAGTTCAAGTTGGTACCCTTTGAACTTTGCACGGCGAGTCAGGCTCTAGCACGGCTGATGACGTACTTCTTTGCTGATTTGGAGCCTCATCTTTTTCATTATCTAGACGACATTATCATCTGTTCACGCACTTTTGAGGAACATATCGCAATGCTGGAGAAAGTTGCAGAACGATTAAACAAGGCAAACCTCACGATTCCCGCTGAAAAATCCAAGTTTTGCCTGGAGGGAATGAGGTATCTGGGATACGTGTTGAACAAGGACGGATGGAAGATTGAGAGGCCTTTCTGAAGCTCAAGTCAGCACTCGTTTCAGCACTGGTCTTGGCGATGCTAGATCATACGAAACCATTTTCCATCGCCTGTGACGAATGGAGCGGTGCTGACGCAGGAAACGGACGGGGAAGAGCATCCGATAGCGTACTTTTTGCAGAAGCTATCCACATCGGAGCGCAAATACTCGGTGACTGAGCGAGGGTGTTTGGCCGTAATTCGACCGATCGAGAAATTCCGTGGCTACGTTGAAGGGATAAAGTTCACGGTATACTGTCATGAGTCGCTGGATACTCAGACTAAACGCCTTCGACTTCGATATAAAGTACCGCAAGGGAGTGATCAACACCGTGCCGGATGCGCTGTCCAGGATCGTATCGTTGCTAGTGTTCTCCGTGGATGCATCGATCGACCCGTGGTACCATAAACTTGCCGAGCGTGTACAACAGGATGCCGACAAGTTCCCGGACTTCCGGCTAGCAAATCAGAAGCTCTACAAGAACTTCAGCAGCAGAAACGAGGACGGTGTACTAGTCCACAGATGGAAGAAGGTCGTTCCGCAGAGGTCATCGGAAGGTTTCACGATTCAACTTCCGGAGCACATCTACGCTTCCAGAAAACGTGGCAAAAACTGCAAAACCATGATGATGGACGATGTGGCGCGCTACGTGAGAAGCTGCGGAACCTGCAAAGCAAGCAAAGCACCGAACACCACGATGATGCCTAACATGGGAGGACTCAAGCCTGCTCGTCTACCATGGGAGTGGATTTTGTCGGCCCGTTCACACGATCGCGCGTAGCGGGAACACGGTAATGCTCGTGATAGTCGACTGGGCGACGAAATACGTAGTGGTGCATCCTATGAGAGCAGCGGATTCCGTGAAGATGGTGGATTTCCTGGAGGAACACGTCTTTCTAAAATTTTCTCTGTCTCGGATCATTCTCTCGGACAATGGGAAGCAGTTCATCTCGGCAGCATTCAAGGCATTGATCGCGAAGCACAACATCATCCACATGAAGATGGCCTTCTACTGCCCTATGGTAAACAATGCCGAAAGGGTAAACAGAGTGCTAATCACGTGCATAAGAGCTCTTCTGGACGAGGATCACCGAGCGTGGGATGAAAATCTGCAAGCCATCGTAGCAGCAATCAACGGAGCGAAGCATGAGGCGACAGGCGTTAGTCCGCACTATGCGAACTTCGGAAGGGAGCTAATCCTGCACACTGACCTGTACGTACAACAGGACCTCAACATCTCAGATGACCCTAAGGTGGCGCAGGAGGTACGGCTATCGGCAATCCGCCGAATCCACAACTTCATCATTAAGCGGATCAAGAATAACCACGAGCAAGCAGCGCTATAACTTGCGAACACGGGACATGACGTTCAAGGTCGGAGATCTGGTTTGGCGCAGGAACTTCACGCAGTCTTCCAAAGTAGATCACTTTAACCAGAAGCTTGACGCGAAGTTCGTTCCAGCGGTGGTAGTGGAAGTTATCGGCAGCAACATATACAAGTTGGAGGATGTGAAGGATGGGAAAAAAGGGCAATATCATGCCAAGGATATGAAGCCCTCAGCTATGTAAGCAGTAGTGACTGCGAACAATTTGATCATCGATCAGTGAATCAGAAAAAAACGGTAAAGATTCCATGGTGCAGCACAACAAGTAGACAACGCCTAAGGGTAGCAGTAAGGGACGCAGTGGAAGTAACACCAAACGCGCTCCGGAAACACGGAGGACTTTCTTCGAACAGTGCTGCTCCGCCATCGATTCATCTCACTGTGCCGTGGAAGATGCCCATCGTTTGGGAACAAGGCGAACGAAACCAGATCGGGACACGTTGCTGAGCCAGCTCAAGCCAGCTGTGCCCACCCCGGCGTGCCGTTTGTTGGAGCGAGAGACACCAACCATGCTATGCGCGAGGCTAGCATGCCGTTACCAGGTCGGGACACACTGGAAGGTCAATCAACCAAAACCTCGCATCCAACCGGCGAAAGCAGCTTCGCCGAAGCATCCGGCTCTTGATCGGATGATTGTTCAAGCTATGAACGCAGCATGCAAGGAGCTGTCGACAACGAGCATCACTGCCACCAAAAACCCGTCATATAGAAAAGGCTTGAGGACCAACAACACGTACCGAAACCTCGCCATTCCTTGCACTACCGTGGACCAAACACCAGAGCGATCTGTCGAACTCGGTCTCAACCACCATCAATACCCGACAACCGCCATGGATAAATCTAGTCGACGCAGGAAAACTGACAGGCACCAGGCTTTCGACAAATTGAAGTGCTTTCCAACACCCTCAATTGATCGGGAGATCGAACGATCAGGAGAGGAATTCGTTGAACGACATTGACTGATAAATTCCAGGCACAGGTCTTGAACGAAGTGGAGATCGTTTGCTTGGGGTTACTATGATTTTCTAAAGTAACGCGAACAGGAGGCGCGGTTTTATCCTATTTTCTGGGCTCATAGTAACTTAGGTGGCGGAAATGCTTCCTTTCTCAAAAGCACTGGATCAAACCCACTTAATCCGTTCGAAATATTAGCCAACATGTTATTAGCAATAATTGTTTAATGGTAGATCTCTAGTTTTATTTTAGCTGCTAAAGCTAGTATAGATCTTATTGAATGTCAAGCCACAGGTCGCCTAACACAGAAGATTGCACAACAACTTAGAGACATTCTGCCCGTCATTGGGCGTTCAGATCAACCTCTGGCAGGAATCGCTGCCGTTATGATTGTTTTGATTTAGTTTGGGGATTTTGGATCTGGTGAGCGAAAAGGCTCACGGTTTTAGTTATGCTGCAGTTATCTACATCTTAAGATTTGCTTAAGCCGATAACCAATGAGATCTGTCAAGTCTATATGCGACTTCTTTTGGAAGTGAGTTAAGAGTTTTTTGTGAGCATCTTCATCATCGCTCACATAAAACTCTGCGGCTGTGGTAAGGTTGTGTTATGTATGAAAGTTAGTTAAATATATGAGCTTTGAGAACAATCGTTTAAACGTGTGCACGAAAAAAGAAGATACGCCACTTGGGCAAACGTCACCGCTGGGGCGAGACATGACAATCCTTGATTCCGCCAAAGTGACAATAAAACACACTCACACGACTGTCCCGGACAGTGTCGGCAAGCTCGCCATCACATACCGGTAGAAACAGAGTCCACCAGTGCAACGAAGAGTGCTTTCAACGCGTGAGGTGCACAAATTTGCCGGAGTGACGGAAGCACCGTAGCGAGGATTTCGACGAGTGGGATGGTGTGGGCCCATCCTCGTCAAGGAAACTACCGAGTAACGGTAAGTCCAATACACCTATCTTCGGAGCTGGGAACTAATTCTCACTTTAGAAACAGAAGATATTCCGCACATTCTGCGACACCGTTTTCCCACGTCGCAGAGCAGAAAGCTCTGTCCCCGCAAAAACATCAAATCCATTAGTCGGTCGAACGAGAACGAGCACGATCTGAATGAGACGGAGGCCAAATAAGGTGCATCAGCTCACACACGCCGCGAATTGAGAGAACCATAAGTGCCAAGCAAGAGCCTTCAACACAGGAGTAAGTACGCGCTGCACTCCTCAGTGCCACAGCGAGTCTAATGAAGCACCGCTTCAGGGCTTTTGTTTGTACAGCCTCAAATCAACCGGTGGATCACAGACGGCGTGGATCAGTCTATCGCCTGGCCAGAGTAAGGCGTCCGCATCGGTGGAAGCATCCACGATATACGGACCGAACGAAGGCTCGGGTGCAGAGGTTAAGCAGCAAGATGAATGTACGAGAAGATCGTGAGTAAATGAGAGAAAACGGTGGAAAGAGAGAGGAAAGAAGAAGCTAGTGAGAGTTAGGAGATGCGGATGCGTCAAGTAAAGGTTCAGGAGTTAAGGAAGAAAATGGCAGGAGAATAAAGATTGTACGATGAAATCTACGGTATTGTTTAGGTGATCATTGTGCGTTGGCCGGTTCGACCAAAGCTTTCATACCTGCTGAGGCCGTCTGCAACAAACTTTCCGATCTACCTCGTGAAGATCATCAAAAACTACTTGTCGGGCAGATCATTCCAGGTCTACTTGAACAATGTCCCCTCTGATACGTTCAACGTTGATGCAGGGGTCCCTCAGGGTAGCCTGCTTGGGCCTATCCTACTCAACATTTTCACGTCAGTCGTTCCTTCCCTGCCGGGTGGTGGTATCCTGTCTATGTTCGTAAACTACAATCAGGCCTGGATGTTCTGTGCGACTTTTTCAAGAGTTGGAAAATTTGTTTCAATGCAGCTAAAACACAAACCATTCTGTTTCCACACTCGAATTCACCTCGGCTTGTTCCGCCTGCTAACGTCAAGATCCATCTTGATAGCACTCCCATTGAATGGTCGAGTGAAGTAGTCTACCTCGGTATCACCCTCGATAGCAAATTGCTATACCGATCCCATGTGGACAAGACATTCACCAAGTGTTACATCTTGATCAGGTCGCTCTACCCTCTGATAAACAGGAAGTCCACCTGTCCCTCAAAAACAAGCTTGCTGTCCACAAGCAGATCATTCTGCAGGCTATTGAGTATGGTGTGCCAATCTGGGAGAGTTGTGCTAAGTGCCACCACCTAAAGCTTCGGACGATCCAAAACAAAATCCTCAGAATGATTCTTAACAGTCCACCGCGAACTCGTAATTCTGAGATTCATCACCTGGCCGGTCTTCAAACACTCGAGGAGCGAAAGACTTCCACACTGGAAAGGTTCAGAGTCGCCTGTCTGCGATCAAACCACCAGAGCATTCGTGATTTGGCAACCTAGTTTAAGTAGGTAGGTAGGTTCCTGTGCTCAAGTAGGTAGGTTATCAATTTTTTTAAATTCAAACGAAAACAAGCCCTTAAAAGAGTATCCTGTAAATTAGCGCTAAACACAATCATCACATTAGAATAACTAATTAACAAGAACAAAGATGAAGGGCCAAAGGCTAACCAATTTAAATGTAAACCAAATGTTGAAACTTGAAAAACCAGCAGATAAACGTAAATTTTATTACTACTGCCTCTGCTCATTACCACTTCGGACGTCGTGGCACTGGGTCCTGCAGTTAGCAGGAGCAAGTCAGCGGTTAAAGATGAATTACGGCGTTTTGTTTTGCAATATCGTAAAGGAAAAGATAAGTGTTAACATATCACTTGTCTCGCATCAATTCTATCCAGATAGCGGATGATGTCTACACCGAACTAGTCGACACAATCTCTAAAATACCTCATGACTATACAAATTCAAAAGTTATTCGAAAAAGGATTTATAAATTCGCAGATGCTCATTATAGCCTAGTTAGGTATAAACAAGCCGGATACTGCGGTGTCGATTCCCGGTCCGATTTAGATCATTTTTCGGGTTTTGAATGATCTCGATTTCCTTGGGCATAGAGTATCATAGTAATTGCCACACAATATACATATTCTTGCATTGGTTGGCTCATAAAGCTCTAAACTGTGAAACTTCATCAAGAACACTAAGTCGAGAACAGGTGAAAGCACGTGTAAGAACTTCAAAGCCAGGAAGAAGAACTGGTCCAAGCAAGTTGCCTTCGGCAAAGCTGTTCGTGCATATCCTTTGATATACTTCACCTATCATCAAACGAAATCCTTTTACCCGACGTCTTATTTCACTAATTAATCCAAAAAGAAGCCTTCAAAATGTCAACATTGAAGATGATATCTGTTACTACACCTCACGAACCGACAGCTGTTTCACCGGAATATTCAATTTTGACCTGATAAATTATTCCTCCCCGTACTGCTGTAGCCGTGGCATGTCAACTTCCGAAAATAGGCAGCTGTAGCGCAAAAGACTCCAAACCTAGCAATTCACCATTCGGAAAGCACCTCGCATCACCCCCAACAACATCAGCAGCCGCAGTAGCGACAGGCAGCAACTGCGAAAGGATACACAATATTTCCGTTTGGCCTAAATAAATAGCACAGCGCAAGTCGGCTTCATTCCGGGAAGAGATTATGAAACCGGAATAGCTAATGGGGATCTGTTTTAATTTATCACCTTCGTAGAGAAATTCCCACCGCTGGTGCTGCTGGCTGCCATCGCCCGGAAGAAAATGCGCACTTAATATTCTGTGCCATCGCCGTCGTTCGTCGTTCCATAGATAGTGTTCTATGACGCTCTGACTACTCTATCTGTTCACTTCTGGGGTTGACTCATCGCAGGCTCTCCGGGCTCGCGAGGTGAACCTCCGAAACGTCGCCGGAGCAAAGGAATTTTATTACTGTCACACTTGCCACTTGAGCCACTAAAATACACCGACGGTCGCTAAACTATACTCTAAGCAAAGGCGTGTTACCTAACTCGCATCTAGCCTAGCGGTAATGAAACGAATAGGACCTGGCATGGTGACCCCAAGTGGCACCGAAAACAATAAAGCAGACAAATCTTTATGTGGGGAATCATCGCGACTGGTTGAGATACTTCACCATTTTTGGTGCAGGCAAATTTGAAAAGTTGTTCTTGTGCGATGTGGTTGTCTACCTATATAGTGTCACGCCACCCCCATTCCAGAACCTTTGAGCCAAAGTGAGACTGTGATTTAATTATCTTGGCAGTATCTAATGGGAGTTGTCGGTTTGACGGTGACGACGACGACGACGAGGAACTCGGTGATGGCATTGATCGATGTAGGAAGTGCGCTATTGCTACTAGAATCTACCGGATTGGAGATGTTTACGGTGTAAATAGTTTCATCATCGTTGCCAACAGCCGGTGTCACGCTTCGGGTTGGAACGCAACGGAGACGAAGGTTGAAGATTACGCAGTGCGGCGTATTGCTATTAATGAGTTTTTCCGAAGGTGGATTGGTACAGATGTGTATCTAGGTAAAATCACACTTGTGTGGTTTCCAACTCGCTTGATAAGGGAAAGGCGTTAGTGTGATGCCACAGGCAGAACGAATTCAATGGAAGAGGCCTGACTCGGCTAACTTATTTGTTTGGTTGATTTTGATCCTAGAAGATTTAATTATTATGTAGACATGGCATCTTCTCTCTTCTGATGTAGGAAACTTAACAGACACCAGTGCCAACGATAATTTGTCGGTAATAGTTTTATGCAGTAGGTACCGTACCTACCCATTTCAAAGAATATGTGCAAAAAAAAAAGAGTGGAAGAATCTTGTATCTTTCGCGCTGGAGTCACCCGGTAACCGTTGTTACACCAGCTTTAGCGTTGTTCGTCTTCTAAGGAAAGATACTTTCCATCTTATATATATTATGCAGCTGCAGACACCACCTGCGGAGAGCACGCTCATGGTGTGCTCGTGACGTGTTTGTTTTTCCAGCGATTCACCCGTTTTCCACCACACGACAAGTTTGTAACATCACCCAGGGAAACGCAGCTCGTGGTGGTTCTTGCCGGTTTGTGAGTAAACATAACGCCTCCGTCTCGTTCGACGTCGTTAAAGGCAGGAGAGTGGATTGTAATCCAAAGATCCGCACTGTTTCCCGCCAGTAGCATGAGGAGATAGGATCTTGATTTACTGGCAGGTAATGGAGCTTAACTGATGCGAATAGGTTGAGAATAACAGCAGGATAATCCTTTTTAAGGGTGGTGGATTTTCCTTAATTCAAGATTCTCTTCATAGATTTATTCTATCTCTATTTACAGCGATATTGATTAATTTTACAAAGTTTTTCAATATCAGACGAAACATTTAAACTCATTCCAGGTGACGTGACAAGCATATTTCCGGTCCATTGTTGCCCTTGTCTTTTAAATCTTCATAAGGCTGATGCAAATGGGCACACGGTGTGTATATGGAGAAACTGTTTGGAAATAATCCACCGAGGGATCCCGAAAAACTTTTTTTTAACGTAGCATTACGTCTTTTGGCAACATATTAGTGGTGCAATTAAAAAAAAAACAAAATAGACCACGTCACGAATGTGGTTAGGTTTTGACCACTTATAACTCTGTCAATAGCGGATGGATTTTAATTCTTTACATGCCAATCGATTGGAAATTTTTCTACAAATTGCTAAAATGAACACTTAATCAATTATCAATAGGTCACTATTGAAAATTTAACACATGTCCAACTGTTGCAATGGTGATCAAAATTTTCACCGATTTTGCCTGAAAAAAGAGCTTTCCCTAACACAGATTTCAAAATCGAATTCCACCGGGCTCGCCGAACGGTGTTTATTCAATCACCGCGTGTGTGATGGTGCCCGGTCATCATCAGCAGCAGCAGCAGTGCTTTCGGCGCTTGGCACTGTACATTTTTATTCAGTACACAACGAAAGGCTGCCCGCATGAAGCTAGCTATCAAGGCTGCCCATAAGAGCCTTGATTCACCGAAGAAGAAGGAAGAAGCCGCACCGCTACTGATCGGATTCAGTTGCTCATCTATGCCAAGCGCGTCACCCTCGATCCAAACAACATACTGCTCGCCAGTCTCATCAGTGTTGAACATCCCAATAGCACAACATTGCTCAACCATCACAATAAAACGATTCTTTTCAGGACCACCATAGATTATCACTCCGAATACGGCCATTTTCGAAGAATGAACCCATCTGATTAGAGAAGCTGGAGGAGTTGGTTCCATAGCACTTTTCCTTTTTACACACGATTGACCCCACTGAACAGCAGATGAATGACCTTTCCTGGCGAGCTACAGTAGGTACTTGGTGATTTGATGACAAGATAGGGTGCAGCATATGTCTCACACCTGGACCCTACCTATCGACCCAACAATTCATGAACCGGGGACCAACGGCTTTACTTCCCTTCCAAAGAAAGGCGTGATCAGAGATGTTATGCCTCAGAACATCCCGGTGGCGCCGACTGGGGTTAATCCTAGGCCTGCTGGGGTGAGAGATAATCACGCTTACCACTACACCACCGGCGCCTCTGTGCAGCAGAGGTCTCGTAGATGTTTGTTTATAGCTGAATGACCCGGATACGTCCACCGGGTTTGTCTTGTCACACAATCTGCTGAAGACGGCAGTAGAGGAATATACTCAGATGTGAGGGTAAATTTTTACGAACTAAATTCTGCGATCGCAACAGATCGACTCTCTCCGATTTAGAGAACATTTTTCACCTGTCTTTAGTTTGGGAGATTTTGTTTTTGACGTAGGACTACGTCTGTGATTTCTTTATGGGGGTACACTTTGTGAAAACCGAAAATGCAACATGTTACAAAATTATGAAAGATTATGAACGTTAATTACTCAGCTGCTCCTGGACCAATTTCAATAATTTTATCACCAATCGATCAGAAATATTTCTACGCATCTGTTACATTTAGGACTGTATCATTTTTCAAAATGTCTGTAGTCCGATTTTGATTTAGAGATGATGGATTTTAATTCTTTATATGCGAAAAGGCGAAATTAAGGCTATCATTTTTCAAAATGTCACTATTGAAAATTGCAGGAATGTGCAACTGTTGCTATGATAGTTAAAATTATCACCGATTGCCTGCGAAAAGCGATTTCCCTAACACAGATTTCCGGTGTTAGCAAACAGTGTTTATTCAATCACCTCGTGGTGAGTGGTGGTGTTCTCCAGTACACAACGAAAGGCTGCCTGCAAGCAGCGAGCTGCAGTCCACATGAGCATCCATAGAAAGAGGAAGTAGCCGCACCGCTATTGATCGGAATCAGTAGCTCTTCGTGAGTCGCTGTGGGACATCTATGCCAAGCGTGTCATACTAAAGAGTATAAACAGAGAGAATCCCGCTCAAATTCCTATTCCTACACACAACACAAGCTCCTGTTGCAGTTAACACATAAGATTTATTACATAAGACCACGTAGTTCTACGTCACCATTGCTTACAACCCTATAGGGCTGTCCTTTGTAGTTTTTCCACAGGGGGAAAAGACAATTTCATGTTTCAAAACTGTCCGCGCAATCTTTTTGGAGTCAAAGAGATAGTTGAGGGCAATTAAATGTACCGTAATGCACCGATATCCGGTTAATTTGTCCATTATTTCGGACACTTTTTAAAGTTGATAATCAAGGCCACATATGAACCAAATGGCACACTAAATTTATTATGATCCATTGTCCATGCTCTTCTAACAAAATTATTATGTTGCCAAGTGTATGTAATATTTAATAAAATAAATAATTAAATGTCCGGATTGAAAGGTCTTCTTCTTCTTCTTCTTCTTCGAAGTTGCAGAGACAAACCAGCTCAGGGCTGAAAGTCACCTTAATAAAGATATAGGGAAATGGATGTAATGTCGGCATAATTTGGGTCCATACATAAATTTAATAATCGAATAAATTTTCAATAGCGACCAAAAATAACCCTTAGTACCGTCTCAACGATGCGTTCATCTAGATAAAATTGATTAATAGCAGACTTTTAGTGATGGGCCCAATCTTAGATCCATAGGCCAACATTAGAGCCATTTCCCCTATATATAAAAAAAATCTTCGCGTTTCAAGCTTATTGAGTGGTCTCAACTAAGTGTTCTAGATGCTCTGTCCGGTATTCAGTACCTGTACAGCCGTTCTACGCTGTTGGTCCTATTTAAGTTTTTATCAGAACTGAGTCTTTTCAATGGAAAAGTAAGCTGATCATCGATACTTTCATAATAGTGGATGAACTCAACAACTTTGTCTTAGAAAACTAAGGAAAGTTAGCAATGGTACGTAGCAAACCTAAATTACGTCTTTTTTAAGCTTGCTGATTTGTGCTATGGGACGGACCTGCCTTGAGCGGCAGTGTATATAAAACAGCAAAAAAGGGCCATTTAATTCCACTTAAATAATGTTGGTATCATCAGCGTCATTCCCATCAAAAACCTAACTCCTTTAAGTACTCATCCCCTAGGTAATAATGTCAAGATCACAGGTATAAAAATGAAACTACAATGTGTATGTTAACGATAGACGTCTTGCCGCACAAGAAAAACTTCCTTCGCTAGTAGATAACTAGCACCGAGATGAACTCTGCAGTAATAACTGCCCAAAACTGAACCACCGGTCACTAAGTCCCTTCTTACGGGGGAACTTTAATGCACACTTAATCACTTTGTCATCGACCGACCAGAGAAACAGATGATGTAGGTAGTGTTTCCTTCGACGTGTATTGTATTTTGTAACTAAACTATTTACATAAATTTTTTCGTCCCTTATCTCCTAATGTGATAGTGACCATCGGCTATCTATCGGTCGTTATCGTAATACAAAATTCTCTCCCTCTCTCTGCTCGCAACTCAATAACAGACCGTATCATTTGGAATGGTAATTCAACACTTAACTAATTGGATTGATATTAACAAAATTCTTATTCCTATCTCCAACAGTGTAGAATCGAAACCTATCAAACTAATAATAACCAAAGGTCTTAGTAAAGTAGAGGAGAAAAATCTATTCAAATCTCTGATAAGGAAAAAGGTAGTGTATATTTTTTTTTTGAAAAATAAATGCATTAATCCAACTAAATCTATAACTGCGAAAAAGACTGACTCTATCACTGTTCGCACTGGGTTCGGACCAATTTTCGAAACAAATTTCCACAGCAGTGTTGTATCTTACAGCAGCTTGAAACTAAATTTATTGTTATTAGTTTTAGTTCATTTTTATAATTAAATTCACCTTACATTTATTGTTTCCTGATTTCACTTCTATCTTTGCAGGTTACGTTCACCGCAGTATAATCTTTCCACGGTCCACTACGAAATAAACCTAAATGTTTATTTATTTCCTATTGATGAATTTGTTTTACTTACATCCGAATGTTTATTTAGCAAGACAAATATTTGCACCACGGATCAAACTATCCCTCGAACGACGAACTCAAAAACTGCTCCAAATATTTGATTAATTTAATTACACTGCTTACAATCGATTTACTAGTCACTGTTTGTTTTTATTTATGTTACTCTCTCACACTCTCATTCGCTTTGTTCGCTGTTGTCTTCTAAACGTCTCACAGTTCCGGATCCGATGATCAAGACGACCGCATATCCTGCAGGGTTTCTTCTCTCTCTGCTGCGAACTCGATGACTGGCTTCTTTCGCTGTTTACATCAGCACCGTGCGTGTGCAGAAATCCCTCGTTCTCCTTTCTGCCTTTTTCCTTCCGGAATCCTCGACAAGCTTCCGAAATAATCGTATCGAAGTTCCGTGAGCGAGAAGTGGGTTTTGGAGGTGACATCAGGGAGATGTATCTTCAAATGATGGTCCGTAAAGCCGATAAGCGGTCACGATTCGTCTTCCGAGGAAGTTCAGCGGAGGAATTCGAGGTCTACATCATAGATGTGACGATGTTTGGTGCGACGAGCTCGCCATGCTCCGCCCAATTCTTTAAGAACCTCAAAGCGAGAGAGTATGCAGTGCAGTTTCCGGAAGCGGCAAAGGCGATCGTGGAGAACCATTAGGTTGACGATTACTTCGACAGCACGGACACAGTAGAGCAGGTAGTTAAACGAGCGCAGGATGTGAGGTACGTACACTCAAAAGCCGGTTTCGAAATCCGGAACTGGGTGGCCAGCTCCAACGAAGTTCTCCAGAGCATGGGGGAACCAAAGGCTGCAAAATGTGTGCAGTTCACGGAAGATAAGGGAACGAGCCTAGAGCGAGTCTTGGGCATAGCTTGGTGTCCGAATGGCGACGAGTTCACGTTTTTACCAAACCTACGGGACGAGTTGATGCCGTACATATCGGGAGAACGAAGACCCACCAAACGAGTAATCATGAGCTGCGTCATGAGCTTGTTTGATCCACTTGGAATGCTAGCAACGTTCACCACTCACGGAAAAATCCTAATCCAGGATTTGTGGCGTAGTGGCAGCGATTGGGATCAACCGATCGACGGCGATTGCTGTGATAAGTGGAATCGGTGGATCAGTTGACTTCCAGAGGTTGAGAACGTGAAGATCCCACGCTACTACTTCCGAAGATGCAGTTCCGTCGATTATAACTCCCTCCAACTCCACGTTCTTGTCGATGCCAGTCAAGACGCGTACGGTGCGGCTGCGTATTTTCGCGCTTTGACCGACGAAGGGCCGTTGTGTTCCCTGGTGATGGCGAGGTCGACGGTCGCACCGTTGAAGATGCTGTCAATTCCACGTCTCGAGCTGCAGGCAGCAGTCGTAGGATCCAGGCTAATGAATTCCGTGATCGAGGCTCATTCGTTGGACGTGAAGAAAAGGTTCATCTGATCCGATTCAAGGACGGTGATTTCGTGGATTCAGTCGGAGCAGCGCCGATACAAACCATTCGTAGCCTTTCGAATTGGTGAAATTCTGAGTCTCACGAAACACAGTGAGTGGCGGTGGATCTCTACGAAGAGCAATATTGCCGATGATCTAACGAAGTGGAAGAAGGGAAGCAGTTTGGATTCGAATGGTCCATGGTTCCAAGGCCCGCGATTCCTGTATCAGCCGGAAGAAGAATGGGCGCAGCAAGACAGCGTGGAGCCGAATACCACAGAAGAAGTCCGAGCATGTCATCTGATTCATGATGTCTCGATAGAGGAGTCCGTGGTAGATGCGACGCGTTTCTCGCGTTGGAAAGTTTTGGTCAGAACGGTAGCGTGCATGTACCGGTTCACGTCCAATTGCATCAGAAAACGGGAAGGCTTGGCGATTGAAACGGTGTCGGCACCAGCAAGGGTGCAACGATTGGTGAAGCGGTCTGTACAAGCGGTGGTGGTTCCACTGATGCGAGAGGAGTTTCAACGTGCTGAAGCCTACCTGTGGCGTTCTCTGCGCAGTCGGAGTTTTACGGGGAAGAAATCAAGATCCTGTTAAAAAACCGAGAGCTTCCGTACACCGAATGGCATCCGTTGGAGAAAAACAGCAGTGTGTACGACCTCAGCCCATTCTTGGACGAGGAAGATGTGCTACGAATGGAGGGCAGAGCGGCTCAGGGTTCATTTCTTCCATTTGAACTCAGATTCCCCATCATCTTGCCCAGAAAGCATCAAATCACGATCAGATTGCTGGAGTACTACCCAACAAACAATTTTAGCTGCAGATTAGCTTATGCAGCCAAAATTTGCCTTATGCAGCTAATTATTGCCTGTATAAGCTAAGCTGCAGCTAAAATTGTTTGTTGGGTATCATCAGCAAGCAGCTCATGCGAATTCGGAGACTGCTGTAAATGAAATCCGACAGCGTTTCCGGATTCCAAATCTTCGGACGGAATTGAAAACAGTGGCAAAGGCGTGCGTGTGGTGCAGAGTGAGAAAGTGTATTCCGAAAATCCCGAGAATGGCTCCACTTCCATTGGCGCGAGTTACTCCAGGTTTACAGCCCTTCAGCTTCACTGGCGTTGACTACTGTGGGCCAATCACTGTTACCGTTGGACGTCGATCGGAAAAGCGGTGGATTTGTCTCTTCACTTGCCTAGCAACGAGGGCAATCCATCTTGAGGTCGCTCATAGCTTGTCCACTCAGTCGTGCCTGATGGCCATCCGACGTTTCGTTTGCTGAAGAGGCAAGCCGATCGAGTTTTTCTCGGATAACGGCAAAAACTTCCAGGGAGCCAGCAAGCAAATTATGCAGAAGATCGAAGGAGACTGCGAGGAAGAGTTGACGGATTCCAGGACCCGCTGGAACTTCAATCCTCCAAGTGCACCTCACATGGGCGGTATTTGGGAGCGGTTGGTTCGCTCGGTGAAAGCAGCGTTGGAGGTGCTCAACGACGGACGACGATTGACGGACGAGGTGTTGCTGACTGTGTTGGCGGAGGCTGAAGACCTGATCAACTCTCGTCCCCTGATGTACTGTGGTCTCGCACCGAATGCGGGAGAAGCCCTCACGCCGAACCATTTTGTGAAGGGAATCGGGGCGATTGGTAAAGCGGAAGTGGTTCCCCAAACAAATGAAGCAGAAGCTTTGCGGGACAGCTTCAAACGGTCCCAAGC
The DNA here is from genome assembly GCF_037179485.1 of Ochlerotatus camptorhynchus. Lineage (NCBI taxonomy): Eukaryota > Metazoa > Arthropoda > Insecta > Diptera > Culicidae > Ochlerotatus > Ochlerotatus camptorhynchus. Next base: position 7,713,937 of record NW_027040849.1, read on the forward strand.
GTTGGCAGATCAGCTGTGGAAGAGATGGGTGTCGGAATATTTGCCCACGATCAACAAGCGATCGAAGTGGCATTCGGAGGCACAACCAGTTAGTGGTGGAGACCTGGTTTACATCGCAGACGAAGGAACGCGGAAGAGCTGGACACGGGGCATGGTGTTGGAAGTCTACCCAGGAGCAGATGGAAGGATTAGGCAGGCGTTGGTGAAGACGGCGAAAGGAGAGTACAGGCGCCCGGTAACGAAATTGACGGTGCTGGAAATCCAGGATAGTAAATCTGGCTCCATGGAGGGACCATCACCAGAATTACGGGGAGGGGGTATGTGCGCACCGCCGAGCACTGGTCACATACCTTGCGCCGTGCCGTACCTGTGGAGCGCAATGAACGTTGCGCCTAAACGTCAATGATGGAACGGGTGGAAACAAAGCGAATGAGAGTGTGAGAGAGTAACATAAATAAAAACAAACAGTGACTAGCAAATCGATTGTAAGCAGTGTAATTAAATTAATCAAATATTTGGAACAGTTTTTGAGTTCGACGTTCGAGGGATAGTTTGATCCGTGGTGCAAATATTTGATTAATTTAATTACACTGCTTACAATCGATTTGCTAGTCACTGTTTGTTTTTATTTATGTTACTCTCTCACACTCTCATTCGCTTTGTTTCCACCCGTTCCATCATTGACGTTTAGGCGCAACGTTCATTGCGCTCCACAGGTACGGCACGGCGCAGGGTATGTGACCAGTGCTCGGCGGTGCGCACAATCACTGATAGTAGATTTTTACCGTTGCGCATTCAATTGGGTTAGCAATGCACAGTGGTTAAAATCGGCATTATACAAAAATCGATGTTATACAATATTATGTATTGTGTTATTATCTACAACTTACTAGAACATGGCAAAGTCGTAAAAATGTAGACCAAAAAGTTATGATGAAAAAATTATTTTTTAGGGACCGTCGGCAATAAACGTCACATTTCTTGAAAAGTAAAAAAGATATTAATTAAGCGTCTTGAGCAAAGTTGTTTGTAAAAAAAAAATTTCTACAACTTTGTCCAAGACACCAACCCTGTATCTTGAATAGTTGAAAAAATAAATTTTCGATATCACTTTTAGGGGGATTAATCATTTAACTAAAAACACCAAAAGAAGCACAGTAACATATTGAAACACTTTCCTCAAGACACCATATCTCTTAATTTCATGATAAAGGAGCTATTAATTAAGCGCACGAAAATACCGATTTCAACCACTGTGCAATGGTTAGATACCGGTTTTAGCATTGTTTCAGTTTCTCATCTGTTTCGTTTTACTTCTGTAAGCTCCGACCCGAGCCGGAACGAATATCTCGATGCCTTAAATTAATACAAAAAAAAAGGTTCCTACAATACCATTCCAATACAAAACTATGCAAATGTAATTCCAAAACAATACCACACAGGCATTTCACCTTTTATTTCAGGCTTATCAATACCAAATTTTGGTCATTCCAAATACCAAAATGTTCCTAAGTTATTTTCTCTTACTCGGGAAATGAACGTGCTTGGATGAGTGTACTGTCGTTTTGTAACCTTTTGGCAACCGTGAATGGTTGCTTTGTTTCGGTGGTGCTCATTTTCTCATGCTCGATCAGTAAAGAATAGCAAACAATTTTATGTCAATGTTAACTATCCCGTTTGATATACCTGGTATGCATTGTTTCTGAAGATACAACTGCAATCAAATCTACAGATCTTATGAGCCTATGGAATCATATTTATTATCCTCCATAGTAAAAGATTTTATTAAATAAGGATCCACATCGCTTCATAAATTTCCTAAAATGTCATGAAAACCGCAACCATTTCACGTATTCTAAATATATCTCTCATCTTAAAAGCCAGCATTCCAAATTCGCTTTAAGTAATCAGCCCTGACAGCTAGTAGAATATCAATTACTGTGCCGTACTCCAGCGAACGATGAAGAGTCCGTCTCTCCATTTTCCCCGTCAAAAGGGCATGCCACACCCAAACAACTTGAATCCAATAAATATTGATTAAATCTGGCAAACGACTACGATAGGGCCAAAACGAGCGAAGCACCAACTCCGAAAAATCACTGGTCATCTCACACCACCCGACCCGACGAAATTTGCAAAAGGCAACAAATGCAAAAAAAGAAAATTGGGTGAATACTGCGAGCGAAGCCCTACCCGCCCGACTAACACTGTTGTATATGTATGTCACACAAATTCAGCGTGAAAATAGGGAAAACCTACTTTGAGCTGCTTCGGTTAGGGACTTTCCATCCAGCTTTGTGGGGGATTGTGATGCTGTCGCTTGGTGGCCCACATTCGACCGAGAACTGGATTCAAGGGACGAATATCCGATGAAAACAGAAGATAATTTCTCACAGCTGCTAAATTGAAATTTTATTTTCCAGGGATCGCTTTCGTTACTACTGCCGCCTCAGGGGGTGGAAGTTGGTTGGTGGCTGTTTTGTGGTTTTGTCGCTTTACTTAGATTTTCATGCCTTATGGTTTTGAATGAACACTGGATCGAAAAGATGTTTATCCGGCCGTTGAGTGTTAGTTTGTATTAACGATTTTTCAAATTGGATCATTTTTTTGCCCCGAGATTGCAGTTAAATCCTAGAAATTTCGTCAAACTTAAACGCAAGTCCAAACTTTCACAGAAAGACAAATAACTCAGTCAGGATTAACTGAGCGTTAAAAACAACGCACCTCAAACCTTCATCCACTTCTTTCAATTCGTTAGAAATGTTAAAACCACTCTCCAGAGCAGTTTCGCCTGTCATCTTTTATTCTTTCTAGCATTATTGTCCTACTTCTTTTCTCACTCTCAGCACCATCATGAACTCTGACTCACCACTCCAAGGGATGGCCAAAACTCTGCACTGACCACGGGCACAAGTCCGGTTCGTCACAGCTCGTGGCGCCTTCCTCCCCCGGCCGAAGGAAATACTTTTGCTTTGGATTTTAATTCAATTTGAATAATTGAATCACTTACTAACAAAATCTCGACAAGCTTTCTTCCACGCTGGAAGAGCGAGAATACCGTGCTGTTTTTCTTTTTCATTCCTTTCCTTCCACAGTCTGTCTCCTCAACCGTGCTCAAGTGCTGTTGGCTGTGGCGTCTCCTCCCAGCGCCAATGTGGACTTTGTTGAATTCAAATACAATCAGCGGGTTTAAAACAGTTTCGTTCTGGACCGGAGCGAAGAAAAGAGTGAGACGACATGACCCAAGCTGTCTGGAGTTTGGGAACAGGGTGAGTGCTAGTGGCCCTTGGGTTTGTACGATTCAATTTGGTGTAATTTAAATAAATATTTATGCTGTGCATGGCAAGCACATGAAAGGAGAATTGGGAAATTTTATTTGGACTTGGAAAATGTTGCAATCGTATTCCAATGCGAAATCATTCACTCCTTATATTAAGAAATGTTTTGAAAGTATGAAAAATGCTTTTTGAATATAAGCAACAATATGATTGCTTGGCTGGATTTGGCTCTATCTCGGTTATATCGAGATATGGACAGTGTACTGTAGTTGCTATTTAATTTAATAGTTATCCTACAGTTTTTGGTAAAATTGGTGGTGCACCAGGGCTGTGGAGTCGGATGAAAATCGATCGACTTCGACTCTGACTTCAACTTCTCTGATTTGAAACTAACCGACTCCGACTACGACTCAGACTCTTCGACTGCAACTCACACAAAATGCAATTATTCATAAAAATTCCGAGAGAAATAAAAATTCTATTATAATGTCAAGCACATTTAAGCAAAACAATTTGTTGGGTAACAGAAATATTGCCATTTATTTATTATTTATAGTACTCAGACAACTAGAATGCACGTATGTCGAAGTTGTTCATGATGGCCATATTCATAAACATTTTAATGTCTTCATAGATAATTTGATTTTACATCATGAACGATTTAATCTATAATCATAGATTCAAGTTGACAAACTTCTCTCTGTACAATATTATTTCTGGTTGTCTGGGTAGATATTTATATATAAATCGACTTACCATACTTACCAATCAGGCTAAGGCCTTGTTGTCCGCTGCTGTCCGAAGAAGTCGTCTCCACTCTACTCGATCCATGGCCACAGTTCGCCAGCCTAGTAGTCTGCGAAGGGTCCGCAGGTCGCCTTCTACGCCTTCTTGTTCCTGTTGGGTCACTTTCTAGAACCATTTTCACTGCGTCGTCGTGCGGCATTCTTACGACGTGCCCAGCCCACCGTAGTCGCCCAATTTTTGCAATGTGGACGATGGATGGTTCTCCCAGCAGCTGGTGCAATTCGTGGTTCATTCGCCCCCTCCACGTTCCGTCATCCATCTGCACTCCACCATAGATGGTACGCAACACCTACCGCTCGAATACGCCAAGGGTGCGTTGGGCCTCCACGAGCATAGTCCAGATTTTTGGCCGTAGAGGACCACCGGTCTAATCAGCGTCTTGTAGACAGTCAACTTCGTGCGGCGGCGAATTTTATTCGACCAGAGCGTCCTCTAATGGCACGATTTCCTGCCATAATGTGCCTTTGAATTTCTCTGCTGGTATCATTTTCGGCGGTCACCAGTGAGCCCAAATACACGAACTCATCGACCACCTCGATTTCGTCACCGTCAATTTGAACTCGGGGTGGGAGGCTAACATTGTCTTCCCTAGAACCTCTTCCTTTCATGTATGTTGTCTTTGATGCGTTGATGGCAAGTCCAATCCTCCTAGCTTCAGTCTTCAGTCTGATGTACTTTACCACCATCGTCTCAAAGTTCCGTGCCATAATGTCAATGTCATCGGCGAAGCCAAGGAGCTGGATGGACTTCCTGAAGATTGTGCCACTCGTGTCTATCCCAGCTCTTCTGGTCACACCTTCTAACGCGATGTTGAATAGCAGACACGAAAGTCCTTGCCGTAACCCCCTTCGAGATTCAAAGGGACGCACATCACTCGATCCAAACCAATCGTGTCAGTTTATCAGGAAATCCGTACTCGTGCATAATCTGCCATAGCTGATCTCGATCGATTGTGTCGTATGCGGATTTGAAATCGACGAACAAATGATGTGTGGGCACGTTGTATTCGCGGCATTTCTGCAGAACCTGCCGAATCGCGAAAATTTGGTCCGTGGTAGCGCAGGCACCCATGAATCCCGCCTGGTATTGCCCCACGAACTCTCTTGCAAATGGTGACACGCGGTGGCATAGAATTTGGGAGAGTACCTTGTAGGCGGCGCTCAGCAGTGTGATCGCGTGGTAGTTGCAGCAATCCAACTTGTCGCCCTTTTTGTAGATTGGGCATACGACACCTTCCATCCACTCCTCCGGTAATATCTCCTCCTCCCAAATCTTGGCAATTACCCAGTGCAGCGCTCTAGCCAGTGCTTCACCACCGTATTTTAATAGCTCACTTGGTAGTTGATCTACACCAGTTGCTTTGTTGTTCTTCAGCCGACCGATCTGCTCCTCAACTTCTTGAATATCAGGAGCCGGTAGTCTTTCGTCTTCTGCGCGTGCTCCAAGGTCTGTTGCCGTGCCACCTTCGTTTTCTGCTGCATCACCGTTGAGCCACCTCTCAATCTCCTCACACTCTTTCGTGAGAAGGTTACCGTCCAAGTTCTTGCACATATCGGCTTGCGGCACGTAGCCTTTGCGCGAACCTTTTAGCTTTACGTAGAACTTCCGTGTGTCGTTTACGCGGTACAGATTTTCCATCGCCTCGCGATCTCAGTCTTCCTGATGACGCTTTTTCCTTCGGAAAACCTAGTTTTGTCTGTGTCGCTCCACATTCAATCTCGTGCGGTGTTGCAGCATTCTCGCCCGTGCTGCATTCTTCTCCTCTACTAACAGTTTGCATTCGCTGTCAAACCAGTCATTTCTTCGGTCCGGGATTTCAGTACTACCTATGGTGGAAAGGATGTCCCTCCAGCCATCTTCAAGAGAAAGAAGCTGCGCCAAGCTGCTCTTCCGTGGGTAGTGCAACTGCGCGTAGTCCTGAGCAACTCCGGCGTCCCGTAGTTACTCAATGTTGGGTCGCGGCGTTTGACTTCAACGGGTGTTGTGCACCGTCAAGAGTTTTGAGCACATGCATACTGCAACTAGGTAGTGGTCCGAATCTATGTTCGCACTGCTGTACGTGTGGATGTTGATAATGTCGGAGAAGAATTTGCCGTCGATTAGAACGCGATCGATTTGGTTTTCTGTGTGTTGGTCACGTGGCTTTGTGGATATTCTTACGAGGGAAAAAGGTACTTCGAACTACCATACCCCGAGAGGCTGCCAAGTTCACGCATCGTTGGCCGTTGTCGTTCGATACGGCATGCAGGCTGTTTGGCCCGATTGCCGGTCTATACATTGCCTCCCGTCCTACCTGAGCGTTTAAGTCGCCGATGACGATTTTGACGTCCCGTTGCGAACAGCCGCCGTACACCTGCTCCAGCTGCGCATAAAACGCTTCTTTCTCGTCGTCGGGTCTCCATTCGTGTGGGCAGCGCACGTTGATGATGCTGTAGTTGAAGAAACGGCCCTTAATCCTCAATTTGCACATCCTCGCGTTGATTGGCTGCCAACCCAGCACTACAAAGCCGGTTCCCAGCTCGTTGGTGGTGCCACAACTCTGGTAGAAAGTAGCCGATCGATGCCCGCTTTTCCATACCTTTTGTCCCGTCCAGCAAAGTTCCTGCAGTGCTACGACTTCGAAGTTGCGTGGTTGAAGTTCGTCATAGATTAACCTATCACAATCCGGGAGCGATTTGGAGTTCCATGTTCCGAGTTTCCAATCGTAGTCCTTATTTCGTCGCGTAGGTCTGTGCCGATTGTTCCGATTCGTATTTCTTTCGTCAGTATTTAAAACTTTATGTTTTTTTCCAGGGCGGCTTGTTGGGCCTGCCCCAACCCCTGTCTCGCTGGGGAACCATCGTCCACGCTGGCACTAGGACGGTGATCAGCCGCTCCTAACATGGAGAACAGACGCCGTTTTGAGCCGCACCTCCATGGTGAACAAACGCTCAGGTTTGGTGAAGCATTTCCTCAATCACCGTACTATGGTTACCGTGCTAGTGTTCACGTCTCACCTCTTCTCTTTGCTATTGCCGGACTGGCAACATTGCCCAGGCTACGCCACCCAGCTGTGTCCATGTTTCAGCTGGTAGTCTTTTGTGATCATATGACTCGGGGAGGCGTGAAGTAGGAACTTGTGAGGACCATGGCTGGGTATTCCCTAGCTTCTCGTAGAACTTCCGTGTGTCGTTTACGATCAGAATATTCACGAACTAAGTGATTGTTTTGATAGTTAATACTTTGTAATGGTTGAGGCGTGTAAGACGTGCTTTACCTACCTTGCCATTCAGGGTCGTATATACAATTGATCTACAGGAGAAATTACAATGGGGCAGGCTTTCATCCCAATTTTGGTGGAAAGGCGGAATTTACAAAGAAGATGGCGGAAAATTTGCTTTACAAACAAAAATTAGAACATATAATCAGTTGAGGTTAAGAAGGCCAGACATTTTAATAAAAACAATTTTTAAGAGAGATTACCGAGTATTTTTTTTTGTAGGTTAACCTTTTATTTATAACCATGCTGTGAGCTCACCGTTGCGGCCGATTGTTGATCTGCTCTGGAACATCTGGAAGTGGCTGGGACTTCGGTGATCTCCGGAACGCTTCTTCACGAAATCATTATTCTTCTCCTTCTCCTTCTTCTTCTTCTTCTTCTTCTTCTTCTTCTTCTTCTTCTTCTTCTTCTTCTTCTTCTTCTTCTTCTTCGTCTTCGGGGTACTTCTGAGCTTCACTGTTCCCACTCTTGACAAGGGAATCACTGGCGTGACGGTAAGGCTCTCATAACGTGGGCCAGAGTGCCGTGTCCGGGGAGTGGTACAGTTCGTGTATACACTGTTCTTCTTTAGTGGTCATCAAGGGAGCTGCACCACCATTTGTGAGACGGACAGTCACAGTCTTTACGCAATACCACTATTTTCACTGTCTGCTCGACCACTGTACATTGTTCACTTCAACTGCAGTTTTTTTTTAAATGTTCACCACTAGCTCGCTTGATCTATTCGCACGTTAACGGTCAATGCGGTATAACGCGGCTAAGACTAACGTCTTATATTTGGGGTGCACTTTCTTAGCCGTTCGTGGTGATTTCCACAATTGACCCGCACTAATTAATTTTTTTTAAAGCTATTAAGTTAGGTCACTTGTCACTTATCGCGGTTTTTTATCACTTTAATTTGTAAGTTTTAAGATTTAGATTTTCAATTTAAATCTATACTCAAGCGCAAACTTACGCGGAACTACTACGGTTAGTTTTTAACGTGCTAACTCGCACAACCGTCGCTTGTCTTCACTCCCCCGGACAAATAAAATACAAAAGAGGCCTGACTCTACTTACTTAAATGATCTATATTTCTTGAATTTGTGTGGTTTACATGTATAACTTATCAAGTGACACAGATGCGTCTTTTCAACTTTAGTTCCTGTGAAATTTCAATTATTATTAATTACAGTTCCTAGTCCTATCAGGCCTATTTTAAAGTTTGACCACCTTGGTGGGATTGGTTTGATTTGAATTGGAAAAAGGAGACTACTTATAACTACTGTTTACAACTACAACTAAACTACAACTACTATGTACACCTAACCTACTATATACAAATTGCTTATCAAAGCATGTTCTGATAAATTACATTTTTGTGCAAATTTAGTCTTAATTTTGTTAATTTTGGAATCTATTTTGGCAATGCCTGCCTCTTCATGTAAATTTGTTATTCTAGTGTCGAAAGGACGATCAAGAACCATCCTCAGCACTCTATTCTGAGCGACCTGGATTTTGTTCCTGTGAGTCTGTGCACATGATTTCCACACCGGAGCTGCGTAGAGGATCGCAGGTGCTATGATTTGTTTGTAGACGGCCAGTTTGTTCACCCTTGAGAGGCGGGATCTGCGGCAAATCAGCGGAAACAGACACCTAACCAAGGTAGAACACTTGACTACAGTTTTCTCTACATGCGAACGGAAGAGGAGCTTTTCATCGAACAACATCCCGAGATAGGTAACTTCGGTAGACCACTCAACCCTTGTGCCATCCATGATTACAGTACAAGATGGAGCCGGTTTTAGTTTGGGCGATTGCCGATGGAGGAACATGATCGCTTGTGTTTTGGAGGGATTGATTTTAATTTTCCACGTGGTGGCATAATCAGCAAAGGCGTTAAGGCATCGTTGAAGTTTGTTCGTTATTTCGCGAGGCATCCTTCCTTTGACGGCTATTGCGGTATTATCTGCGAACAGGAAAAATACGCAACCGTCACCGAGGGGAGGAATGTCGGAAGTGTAAATGCTGTAAAGCAAGGGGCCCAGCAGACTGCCTTGTGGGACTCCTGCTGGGATGGAAAACGTGTCTGAGAGACAACCATTCAACGATACCTTAAACGACCTTTGCTGGAGGTAGTTACGGGTGATTTTAATAAGATGTAAAGGAAAGTTGAAGTTACAAAGCTTGTACACAAGTCCATCATGCCAAACATTGTCAAACGCCTTTTCAACGTCTAACAAGGCCATGGCTGTGGACTTGGATACCGCTTTGTTACTTCGGATGTTATTCAACACCCGTACTAGCTGATGATTGGTGGGGTGCCCCTTTCTGAATCCAAACTGTTCCGGAAGGAGAATGTTGCTTTCCTCGACAAACTTGAGCAAACGATTGAGAATGAGTTTCTCGAACAATTTGCTCAGCGCTGAAAGGAGGCTGATTGGTCTGTAGCTTGAAGACAATGTTGGATCCTTACCGGGTTTGCGGATCGGTATGATTTTTGCTACTTTCCAGATGCTTGGAAAGTAGTGCAGTTCCAAACATCTCTTGAAGATAGCGGTTAGAAGAGACTGCACTTTCATGCTGAGTCTCTTCAAGATCAAGTTGAATATACCGTCAAACCCGGGAGCCTTCATGTTCTTGGTGCATTTCAGCGCTGAGCAAATTTGTTGTACTGTAATCATATCCGCCGGAGGCACGACACAAGGGGAGGCATCTAGGTTTTGAACGCATTGCGCAACCTGATCATCGAGCGGACTTTGGATAGTCGAGCCAAGCAAATGCGATGAAGCGACATGCTCGCCGATCGCATTTGCTTTCTCCTGTGGGGTAATTAAAAGCCGATCGTCATCATTTTCGACTTTGAGAGGTGGAACGGGTTTGGGATGATTTTTCAGGACCTTGGCTACCTTCCAGAATGGTCTGGAGCGGTCATCCAAATTCTGGACAACACGCCCGAAACTTTCATTTCAGAGTGAGTCCATTCTGGAAGCAATCTGCCTGCTCAGATCGGCCATTTCATGTTTTTTGCCCAGATCTCCAGTCCTCTGAAACTGGCGTCTACGTTCTCAACCGAATCAGTAATTGGGTGTGGGAATCAATAGCAACAAACTTACCCCTCACAGGAACTTGTCGAACGTATGCCTCGTCAGCCATGGATATGGCCTGTTGGAGCCCTTCCAACGTCCGGTCGATGTCATCTACGGTGTTGAGTAGTGGATTTTCATCGATGTTGCTGTCCACCATTCGTCCGTACTGCACCCAGTTGACATGGTGGTAGTCTTTACGCAGGCAGCTTCTAGCAGGAACCACATTGACACCGACTTCAGTCACCACCGGTTGGTGGTCGGAGCTGAGATCGTTGTGCGCCTCCGGCTTGGATAGTCCGATGTTTGACAGGAAAAAGTCCAGCGTGGAGGGATTTCCCGCCGGAGAGATGAAAGTTGGTTCGTCCGGAAATTGCACCGTGTACAGACCATGTTGTGCGTGGTCGAACAATAGACATCCGTTCCGGTTCCTCTGGTAGTTCCTCCAAGCTTCATGGCGGGCGTTCAGGTCGCCCCCAACGATGAATCGGGAGCTAGTACGGGTGATGGCGGTCAGGTCCTTCTTGAATTGGATTCCTAATCCGTTGCTTGCGGTACACTGGCGAGGGCAGTAAACAGCGATGAACCGGACGTTTCCAGTTTGTGATTCCACCTCCACACTAATGGCCTCGATGATAGAAGTGCGGATGTGGGGCAGAGTGCAAAACTTGATTCCCTTTCTGACGATGACCGCTACACCACCCCCCCTGGAGCTGGTGCGATCAAGCCGGATAATGTTGTGGTCAGGCAACCAGAAGCTGTCACCGGACTTTAGGTGGGTCTCGGTTAGAAGAACCACGTCGATGCTATGCTTGCGGGGGAAGTCGGCAAGCTCAATCTGTTTTGCTCTTACAAAGCAAGCGTTCCAAGTAGCGATGGTTAGCGGTTTAGACACCATACTGGATGATGAACTTACCGAGCACTTGGATCTGTTCGGGCTTATTGCGGCACTTACGTAGAGCACCGGTCATGTTGACGAAAATTTCCATCAGTTCATCCGCTGAAAACAGATCGGGGTTGTTGTTTTGCGCTGGTGGTTGTCTCCAGAATCCAGGGGGGGATGGAGAGCTTTGGCCAGCAGAATCACCAGAAGTTGCTTGAGCGGAATGCACCCGCGAATTCGCTTGCCTTTGCTGAGGAGCACGAAGAGGCGGGAAATCCTCCGTCCGAAATGCCGGGACTTTGTCCTTCTTGCGTCCTGGTTGGTTGTTAGCTGCCGCCTGTTTTCGGATGCGTTTGAAGTCCTCGCGTTTGGAGCACTGTCTGTCGGAACCTTGGTGAGCACCACCACAGTTGGCGCATTTTAACGCCACGGCTTCATCCGCAGGGCAGTCGGAAGTGGCGTGGTCTTGAGCGCAATTGCCGCAGCGTGGCTTAATGTTACAGTTGCGGGTGCCGTGTCTAAAGTTCAGACACCGTTGGCACTGAGTCACATCGCGATGGCCGCCACGGTATGGCTCCCAGCGGACGATGATGCAATTGATGGAGCGGATGGCTTTCAGCGCGTTGAGCGTCACCGTTCCTTTCTGGAAGTGTACCAGGAAAAGGCAATCCCGATACGCCTTCACATTCTCGTCTCTTCTTGTCATCCGATAGACGGCACTTGGGGCCAGCTTGTACCGGTCCCTGATTTCAGCTTCGATAAACTTCGGGTCGAAGTTTGGTAGGCCCCTGATGACGACCTTGAATGGTTTCTCACCGGGAATGTCGTGGGTGAAGAATTCCACCTTGGAAGTCCTCAGGTGGGCGACGACCAAGTCATACTCCGCTTTGGTACGGAGCACCACCTTGGTGCCGACTCTGCCCAACTTGTATTCGGCTTTAACGCCCAGCGTCGCTAGATCCGCGATGAGCTCATTAAGATGAGCATTTTTACTACCAATGGAGGTAGCTTCACTTTTGCCGCACTCGGGCCGGCAGAATTTTCGTTGTCGATGGTGTCGCCGAAATCACCGATGTCGCTGGCGTTCGTTGCTGTGACGTCATCACGTCCACTCGCACCATCGGACTGGCCTTGGTTTTTCTTCCTCTTCTTGGATCGCTTCACCGTGGCGGAGGTGGTATTCCCAACATCGGTGGGAAGAGTAGCGTGCCTATTTGAAATAGGTACACTCGTGCTACACTCACCACTGTTCTTTTCCGCTTTCTCACGGAGCCTGCTCCGGGAGCGCTGTCTTCCCATCACACGATGCGACCGACACTACTGACGACGCGAATAAACGTTTGGAATAACTATCGAACAACTCGACAGCGCGAGCAAATACCGGACTATACTGCTTGACGAACAAGCAGAGAATGAGTGATGATGTCGAGGCCTGACTCTATTCGACCGCCCCTTTTTATAGCAGTCGATGAGTCAGCGCAATTGAAGCGACCCCATCATGATTATCATCACTACACACACAAAGATGACGACGATGACGATGAATCGTGATGATGAACGAATGATGACAGGAGCGATGACGGAACGATGGCAGGCGTGATGACGGTACGAAAACTTACACACTAAAATGGTTTCGGTTGGTATCATAAACAAACTACTCATTTACTCCAACAAAGTGGCTGCATGCATAACCTTAGCAAATTCAAAATCCCTTACACTTGCTTCCGCAAATAAATTTAAAAATATGAAAAATATTGAATAAATAAATAAATGCATAAATAAATAAATAAATAAATAAATAAATAAAAAATCTAATATTTACAGCCGGAGTAACAACAAAAATCAAAACAAATATTTTGATACATGGGATACCAACCAGGAAGTCTACAATTAACAACGTTTTTTTTTTTCAGAGGTCAGAGGGACCTCCATCTAAGCCTCTGGTAACTGGTCTAGCCACGGTCACCGTCTGAGGTGGGCATTACATGTGCCATCTTTTAAATATACAGTTAATTATAGTTATAATTATACATATTAAACTACAAAATGAAAAATAAACGTCACTCAAACACTATACAAAGCGGAGACAGACATTTATTTGACATTCGAGCACCAGGGAAATCTTAGACGACACAAAACATAAAGATTTACAATTTTTCAGTGTGTCTAAACCTCCGACTGGCCTTTCCACCAAACAATTTATTGTGACCCGAAAGTCGTCGGTCACAGTTTCAGACATGGAAAACCAGTGCTAAATGAGCTCAAAGCTTGTGCCTGGTGTAAACAACTTTCTGAATATTTTATACATTGGAAAAATTTTATTTCAAAATGGAGATAAAAATTACATTTCACACATATTTGAGATATGGGCCTTATTTGAGCCCATATTTTCCTATACATTTCGCAAGTTTCACAACGGTCACCTACTGACTGTGAAAACATAAATGGACAGATTAGTAAATTAATTAAATGTTTATCTATTAAAAGTTTAAAATTTAATATCTAAGTACATTCATACATGTTAACATTCAACGCTTAAATAAAAAAATATATAAAAATAGTTTTTTTTTTTCAGTGCAGTCCAATGTGGTTGATCTCAGTGGTCGACACAACTGCAGCCCATTCGAATGTATTTTTTTAACCACAATATGCCTTTGAACAATACTTTCAACTTTATGGCCAACTGTGTGGCTTGGGTCAAATACCAATTTTCTCGATATTTGATGGGACGATTGATGCTTGAAAACTCACTCATTAAACTGGACGAATGTTTCAATGCTCTCCTATGACCGTTGATTGAATCCATTCCCACAAATATACAAGCACATGCACACAATCATCATCATCGTCAGCCACATCAACTCTACGCTGTTCCCCACAATTATCAATCAACAAAACATGATAATATCAATTAAACTTGCATTTTCCGTATCCTTCATTTTGATGGTTCCGGTGCCGATAGACAACGATACCTCCGCTTTCGTCAAATTACCCAACACACACTCGCAAACTGGCCGGATAGGTCTGAGCTCACGTGTGTGGTTAATAACATACAATTAGAAACCAAACACCACCGACTCTGTTGAGCTGTAATTATGCATCGATCCCGGAGTTCCCTGAGGTCAGCTTAAAGATGATCCCATCACTCATTGGACCGTGCCGTCATCAATGCAATGGCGCGGAATTCAGTCCAATCCATCAAATTTCACAATTTACATGACTATGGAGCCGAAAGGTATTTCAATTGAATTGGTTGAAAAGGCACCGCAATTTTCACTCTCACAATTTTCATGGGAACACATTTATTCGCGAGGTAAATTGAGTGCAAATGATGATGGCTATGATGATGATGCATGATTGCATTGCATGGACGAGAATTTGATTGGAAAATGCCCATTATCATATACGCGGGGAAGCCAGTTAACAAATTTATATATTTTTTACGGTTCATGCTTGCATTCTGAGTGGGTGTGGTCCATTGTCAAGTGGCGATTGAAATATTGACTACTGAATGGTGGGCCGCAACGCAATTTCCAAAAGCAAATGTTTTATTGGCATGAATGAAGGATAAACTGGGATCTCCCGATAGACCGGACAGTAAGATTGTCGCAAAGGTATCCGATGTGACGGGCTATTAGGCCGAGTGCCACTAGGCCGAGTGCCACTAGGCCGAGTGCCACTAGGCCGACATTGAAATAGTTGTTCATTTTTCTTCATACTACGGCGGCGTTGTTCCAATACTTGATGTAGTCCAAATATAGCCGACATGATGATAGGCTTGCTTTATCAATTCTTATTTCCCTAGATTACTAATCTTGGAAACTACATCAACATTTATTACGTCATAATTATGGCTACCAAGCCTTAGGGAATTTATCCTTTTTAGATTTTTCTTTACTGAAACCTTTGGTTATTATTAGTTAGGTAGGTTCTGATTCTACACGTTGTAGTTTCATTTTTATAGCTATGATCTTGACCTTTTTACCAAGGGGATGAGTACTTAAGGGGGTTAGGTTTTTGATAAGTATTTAGTGGGAATGACACTGATGAAGACTGCACATTAGACTGATGTAACATTTGGAACTTTTGCTCCACAGTACTCAAACGGTTTCAAATCAGGTTAGAAACTGACTTGGCACAAACTATTCGAAGTTCATATGGAAATTACTATGGGGAAACCAAACTTTTTGTTCATTGTCTTCTACCCATTTTCGATATAGCTTTTTCGAAAATTTCTATAACTATTCTTACGGGAAATTTTCTAATAGTACGTTCAGACTACAGAGTTATAACATGTTATACCGCTATCTTGATGGTGGTTTCTGTGTTGCCATTAGTTGACAACCGTTATAACATGTTATAACTCTCCAGTCTGAACAAGGCATAAGCTACAACTTTGCGCAACATCGTTCTTAGCCTAATGTCAAATTAAATTGTTATTAATTGTTTAAGAGATTGATAATCCTATGTCATAATCAAGCAGCTGTTCTGTGGGCAACACTGTGTTGCCAATGTTGCCCGCTGAACAGCTGAATGACCATAATCATAAGACACCAGTGACTTGAATCATTAATAACTTTTGTTTCTTTCATTTGATTGAAAAGTGGTTTGCTACAGTCACTTCTATCATTTTTAAAAGCAAAGTGATGTGGTGAATTGTTAGATAGATATGAACAAAAACACAAGTTTTCGGATAGTAATTCCCATATAAAATTGAAATGGTTTGTGCCACGTCAGTTTCTTACTAAAGTAGTTCAAATTTTGGGAGGCTAAGCAAGACCCAATTTGGAACCGTTTAAGCACTGTGGAGCGAAAATTTCAAATTTTGCATCAGTCTACTGCACATTGTAGTCGAAATATGTATCTGTCAGTGCCAAAATTAATTAAGTGGAATTAAATGGAAGATAAACTTTTTTGCTGATTTATTAAGGTATTCCGCTAACATCCCAATTTCATTACTTAATCAACTTCATGCTTTTCAAATGCAACTCCAAGATTCATTTTCATATTGTTATTGTTGGAGCTGATCTTTGTCGTCTTAATCTATTCTAAGTGTAGATGGGATTCATCAGTAACAAGGCTTTATCAGACCTTCACAGGTGGCGTTGAGAACTTGGCACTGATGAAGTCTGAAATCTTTCACAGCGGCACATATCTCTTCACATAAACACATGATCTTGTCTTCTTGTCTTGTGTCCAAAAAGTAAAAAAATAGTTTGACTAAACATTAGTCATTTACCTTTCAGAAAACTGAAAAAGAGCCCTCAGCTCAAGTATGGTTTATTTGGTGGCGGTAATGAGAATAATGCCTTATATCAGGCTATTCAGAGTATTTTAGTGTAAAGTTTGTCAGAGTCTATAAAATAAGACCGTCCTGACTCGGACTTTTCGTACTGGTATGAAATATAGAATTACGTTACGACCTGGACACCAACCGACAATACCAATCGACCATAGGACCATAGTCAGCACATTCTACATATCAAAAGATCAAAATCAACCGTTGGACCATTCTAGTTGCATGGAGACGAACCAGCGCAGGGCTGAAAGTCTCCTTAATAAAGATATTAAAAAAAATCTAGTTGCATCAGCATTCTAACTCCTTAAATACTACCTGAATAAAAGTGTTCATTCGTTATTCGGTAGAAGTAAATCTGTTTTAAAATGCTGAACACGAGGTCCCAATCTTGATTAAAGCATCGTGCTCTCTTGCCGTGCGGATCTATTTGCTTTTTGCTGAAGGAAGTGTTACTCCTACCTAAAGCTACAACAAATTTAAACAGCACTTTTCAGTGCTCAACCTTTAACATTTCTACCTTTTTCAACTCTTATTCCTCTTCGATCCTTGTTTGGACCCTACCCGAGGTAAAATTCCTCTTCGATCCTTCAGATTCTTATAGTAATCTGCTTGGAAGTCGATTTGGATTCGATTTACTGCCGCCATGGCGCCTAAACGCAAAAGAAAGGGGCAAACTCTTGACCCCCCTTCTGAAGAAATTAATTTGAGTAATCAATTTGATTTGCTCACGGATGATGAGAATGATCCATCATCCAAGAAAAATTCTAGTAAACTTTCCCGGCTTAATGCCAAGAAGGAAAAGATTCCCCCTATTGTGATAATCACTTCCGATTTCCATGCTCTTCGCATGGAACTTTTGAATTTCGTGAAAGTTAAGTTTTCACTACAAATTGGACGTCGAGGTGAATGCCGTGTATTGGCTGAAACCTTGGACGGATTTAAATGTCTTCTCAAGTATCTTACTGAGAAGAAGCACAAATTTTTTACTTACGACACCAAAACTGAACGTGTGTTCAAGGTTGTCATGAAAGGACTGCCCAGTGGTGAATCCCTGGATCAGATCAAAGATGAACTGGCAAAATTACTTGGAGTTGTGCCACTCCAAGTAATCAAAATGAAAATGAAATCCCGCCCTGGCGATTCGCGCAACGGGATTTCTAATAATTTTTATTTATTTCACTTCAAGTCTAGTGAACTAAACAACCTTAAGGCCTTAGAAAAAGCTAGTTATGCTCCATGTCCGAGTGAAGTGGGAACACTTCAGGAAGACTGGAGGAAATCTTCCAAAACCTCACTCAGTGCTGTAAGTGCCAGGGATGGGGTCACGGAACTAAAAATTGCTACATGCCAGCTAAATGCATGAAATGTGGTTGTTCCTCTCACGCAAAGGACGACTGTCCTGTGAAGGAAGATCCTAAGAAATTTAAATGTTCAAATTGTGGTGAAAACCACAAATCCAATTTTTGGAAATGTAATACTCGCAAAGCGATCCTACAATCTCGTTTTAAGCGACAGGTAGGAAAGGCTCCACATGCCTCTGCTGTTAACAACGGTCAGCGAGGAACAAATTCTACATTCGTACCCGTAGGTACAAATATCACCCCTGCTTCAAATTTTTAATCTGTACAATGTTCAGCGAGTTAATGGAGCTACCTATGCTGCTATTGCAACGGGTAGAAATCAAAATACTAACCAACGTAATTCTAACGGAAATTTTGACTTAGGAAGCATTACTACCCCTAAAATGGAATTTTTACAGAAATCATTAATTGACATTATTTCTGATATGCTTAAATCTTATTCCATGTTCGATGCTATTCAAACTGGAGTAAAATTTGCTAATAAAATTGTCATGACTTTAAAATTCAGTAATGGATTTTAAAGCATTACATATTTTAAATTGGAATCCTCGATTTCTTAAAGATAATGAAGACGAGCTTTTTGACTTTTTGAGAGTTCATAACGTGCATATTGCCGTTATAACTGAAACGTTTCTTAAACCTGACCATAAGGTTAAGAAGGACGCAAATTATTTTATTTATAGAAATGATCGTCTTGATGGACCCTGTGGTGGCGTTGCCATCATTGTTCATCGATGAATCAAACATAAAATTCTTTCTTCATTTCAAACCAAAGTTTTTGAAACTTTGGGAGTTTCTGTTGAAACAAAATTTGGACAACTTACGTTTTAGCTGCCTATTTGCCATTCCAATGCGTAGGCCAGCAAAAGAATTTTCTCAAGGGTGAACTTCAGAAACTTACCCGTCATAGGTCTAAATTCTTCATTATTGGTGATTTTAATGCAAAACACCGCTCATGGAATAATGCTCAAAGCAATTCCAATAGTAATATTCTGTTTGATGATTGTTCTGCAGGTTATTACACTATTCAATATCAAAACAGCCCAACATGCTTTTCTTCTGCAAGAAATCCCTCCACTATTGATTTGGTCTTAACTGATTCATGTCAACTTTGTAGCCAATTGGTTTCTCATGCTGACTTCGGTTCTGATCACCTTCCAGTAACTTTTGAAATATGCCAAGAAATAATTTGTAATCCCAATAGCTCTACTTTCAATTACCATAGAGCTGATTGGGAGCAATTTCGAACATTTATGGAATATAACTTCGATCCAACATTCCTTTGCAAACCAAAGATGAAATTAATTATGCTCTTGAATCTCTGACTACTTCTATAGTTGAAGCAAGAGCTGCCTCAGTTCCAAAATGCGAGGTTAAATTCGATTCAATTATAATAGACGACGATCTTCAGCTCTTGATCCGTCTTAAAAATGTCCGTAGGAGACAATATCAAAGAACACGCGATCCTGCTATGAAAGTTATCTGGCGGGATTTGCAAAAAACAAATTAAAAAGCGATTCTCTGCCCTGAGGAACAAAACTTTTGAAAATAATGTTTCTAAATTAGATCCGAGTTCCAAACCCTTTTGGAAACTCAAAATTTTTTTGAAAAAACATCCAAAGCCTATTCCAGCGCTTAAAGAAGTTGGTAACATTTTGATCACAAATTTGGAAAAAGCTCAGAAACTTGCTAAGCAATTTGAGAGTTCCCATAATTTCAGTTTGGGTCTTACTAGTCCTATTGAGAATCAGGTTGCTCGGGATTATCTGAATATTTTCTCTCGGGCAAATATTTTTGATGATTCCTGGGGGTCTGATTTGGACGAAGTAAGGTCTATAACTAAAAAGTTTCAAAATATGAAAGCTCCAGGTGATGATGGAATTTTCTATATCCTCATCAAAAAACTCCCAGAGAGTACCTTGTCTTTCATGGTAAAATTATTTAACAGATGTTTCTATTTGGCATACTTTCCTGATAAATGGAAAAATGCAAAAGTTGTTCCAATTTTGAAGCCGGATAAAAATCCAGCTGAAGCTTCTAGCTACCGTCCAATAAGTTTGCTTTCTTCAATAAGTAAACTTTTTGAAAAGATATTTTTAAATAGAATGATGCTTCACATCAATACCAATTCAATTTTTGCAGATGAGCAGTTTGGATTTCGCCATGGGCATTCAACTATTCATCAACTCTTAAGAGTTACCAATTTAATTCTTTCAAACAAATCTGAAGGCCACTCAACTGGAGTTGCTCTTCTAGACATAGAAAAAGCATTCGACAGTGTTTGACATGAAGGTTTGATTGCTAAATTGAAAAAGTTTAATTTTCCAGTTTATATTATGAAATTAGTTCAAAATTATTTAACTGACAGAACTCTGCAGGTAAGTTATCAAAATTCCAAATCTAATCGACTACCTGTTAGAGCAGGAGTTCCTCAGGGTAGCATTCTTGGGCCTATATTGTATAACATTTTCACTTCGGACCTCCCTGATTTGCCTCAGGGTTGCCACAAATCTTTGTTCGCTGATGACACAGGCATTTCCGCTAAAGGTAGAAGTCTTCGTGTTATTTGCAGTAGACTGCAGAAAAGTTTAGACATTTTCTCTTCTTATTTACAAAAATGGAAGATTTCTCCCAACGCTTCCAAAACTCAACTTATAATATTTCCACATAAGCCTAGAGCTTCGTTTTTGAAACCTAGTAGTAGTCACATAGTCACTATGAAGGGAGTTCCAATTTCCTGGTCAAACCAAGTGAAATATCTTGGATTAATACTTGACCAAAAATTAACTTTTAAAGATCACATTGAGGACATTCAAGTCAAATGTAACAAATAGGGTTACGGTATGTAATGTGGGTCTAGTCCTTTCATTCGGCCTATCACGCAAATAAATAATTAATTAAGGAATATTACACAAAAAATAAGGAAAATATTGATCACTGATGATTGATAAATGTGTACCACACACAAATCAATTTATATCACAACATTTCAATACATTTTCAGCTCTCGTAAGTAATAAAACTGGTTGAGAATATCACTCTGTTCGGAGTTTTTAGCCGCCATGACTTCTAAGGTTAAGATGGGAAGGTTGCACTGACGATCATCAAATGGCCTGATTATGGCATTTATTGAATGGAATTACCTGATAATACACACTAGACGTAAAACTCACAGTTACTGTTTGAATATTTTATGTTTATTTTAATTGTTTAACAACGTTTTCACAAGTAAATCATGGACCCAACTTTAGGGACACATTTTCTATGTTCCTAACTTTGGCCCATGAAATTCATTTGACAGCATATAGCAATAAGAGTAACGTCAACAATGTGGTTTGCATTTGGATGATAAGGAACGAACAGGAAGGGAGATTTTTTCTGCCAAATCTGTATAATGAACATCACAATGTTTTGATTTAGATATTCTGCGGTCGAAAGACGATAAGCGAAATTTTTAATTTTTAATTTTTAACTTGAGTGATTTAATGTAGTTTTCGTAAAATTTTCTCTAAGAAATGTTTTGAGGAATGAAGAGTATTAAGTTAACAGTGATAGTGATAAAAAAAATACATAAGAAAACGTTACCAAGAGCGTTTTTTTTGAGAATCAAACAGGATAGGACGAAGTTGCATCCATAAATAGACCCAATTTGGGGACAATAGACCGATATTACATACATTTCCCTGGTGAGTTTTTGTCTTAAAAAAAGTAAGTTTTTCAACTTTTTGCGGTTCCTGATAGCAAACGACATGATAAGCATATCTAAGCATACCATTTAGCAGTAGAATATCGTTTGCAGGTAAATTAATTGATGAGTTATGATTAAAAACGTAATCTATGGCTGCATATTAGACCGAGGTTAGGGACGTATACCCTATATAAAATGTTTGTATCCTCTTATAAACAGGAAATCCAAACATTGCCTGACGAATAAACTTCTAATATTTAATTTTTTTTTAGATCAGCCGTGCTTTACGCTGTGCCAATATGGTCTAGTTGTTGCACTACCAGGAAAAATGCACTTCAAAGGATTCAGAACAAAGTTCTGAAAATGATTTTGAAGTTGCCTCCCTGGTACAGTACTACCGAGGTACATAGAATTTCGAATGTTGAGACTTTAGAACAAATGTCCAACAAAATAATTAATAATTTCAGGCAAAAATCGTTGCAATCCTCAATTGCAACGATTAATTCCCTTTATACTTAGATAAGATTTAGTTTTAGTTTTTAGTTTTAAGATATCAATTGTTATACTGACATGCAGGTTAAAAAACCTGTTTAAAATACTGAATTGCCAAAGCAGGAACAATGTAAAAACACTTAGATATATATCATAACAATTAAGGCTGGTAAGTTACTGTAGTAACTGGAGCACCTAGGTTAAAATTAAATGTAATTTATTTAAAAAAATTTGGAACAAATAAAGAATTAAAAAAAAAAATGCAAAGTTTAATGCAAACCGGAGTTCAAGTTTATAGATATGGCCTGGATCTACTCTATTTTAAATGTCTTCAAAGTTGGTTTGCTTGGTCAATAATTAGTAGGTAACTGGCATTCAACCATTTTGCAGTCATTGGAAGCTTCTATAAGTAGATTTATTTCATGCATAATTCCATTCCCCTATAATAAAACATGGATTACTTAACTGAGACGTTTGGCTCTAAAAATCCCTCACTCAGTTGATGACTGATATACAAAAGTGGACAGACTCATTTGAGGGAAATTTGGTGCTCCACTTCCTTCAAATAACCTTCATCAATCTTAATCACAAAGACCCTTCTGTTTATCTTTCCGGAACGTGTCAACTTCAGGCAATTAACCCATTAAGAAACACGTCTTCGAATTGAAAGCCCAACCATTTCGCCTTCGCATTAAACATACCCACACACGCGCTCACCATACAGCAAACTATCCATAAACACACTTGTCACAGGTCATCGCCACTAACAAGCATCATAAGTGGGAAAAGGACCTTCCTCACGATTCGTATCATCAACTGGTCCCCGTCAGCACACTCTATTTATGAGTCCATCGGTTGTCGTCGTCGCCGATTCGCACCATAATCTTAAATTTTACGACGCAATAATGGTATCTTCATCACCTCGTCGGCGGCGTCGTTCATCGTTGTTGTAGGGTACTATCCGGCCATGTCCAACCGAACCAAAACCAGCATAGCTTTTAAGAGTCGAAATGTGAAATATTACGCACTCGGATCGGCCGGGGAGAACGCTTTTCTTTAGTGTGCGGGTATATCCGGGCCACTACCGATTCACATATGCAGTAGCATCGTAAAGGGAGGAAGCCGGAAATGCTTGCCTAATTATTATGGTCTATGACCGGGCATCATAGAGGCAGGGGTAACTGGAACATGCAGGATATGAGTTTGTTTGGGGAGGTCTTTTGTTCGACAGGTTTTATGTCGTTTTGGGATGGACGTTAAATGAAGTGTAAGTGAAAGTGCGCTTGAAGTGGCTAGTCCGTATGGCTTTTAGGCAGAAATGATGAAAAGCACATCGTATTTGTATGCACTAGATGCCTGGTTTACATGGTAACATCAAAATCGCGTGTAGTTTAACTTTGGGAGCCTCACAGTTTCATTATGGCAGCCTAAGCTATATGCTTATTTAGGATGCCTTTCGAGTTGATTTCAGTGGTTTTCCGGATCTACTTCAGAGACCTTAGATTTTTTATAAGCTCAGAGATTCGAAGGGTCTTACGTGTTGGCACCCATACTGTGTAAAACGAGACATAAATACACGGCGAATGAGTACGACTCAAATTTGAGTTTAGTTCACTCATAATCACCAAAAGTGCAGGAACTCAGCGATGAGTAAAATTTGTCTTATGTTTTCCCAGGTTTTTCCAGGATTTTCCAGGGAAAACTTCCCGAATTTGAGAAAAGTAAAGATTGGATTCACTCAGTCTATTAATAGCCAAATTCTAGAAAGAAAAAACAGTGCAAAAAGTTCCTTAAAATAAGCCTGGACTGACTGAGTTTAGGTTTCTTGTGAAAGGCATCTCTCGTCTATTAAGAATTCCCTAAATTCCAGCTGGCGACACCTTCAAACGATTATCTCAACTTTCCAAACAGCTTCTAACTTACACCTCAATCAAATGTTCCTCCCAATAAGCTGCATTATCCTAGGGCTTCAATTCTATCAATCCTGATTCGGAATGAAACCACCCCCACTCACAACAAAGCCCAGCCATGGCAGCTCAAATCGCATTGTTACTCACCAACCAATCAATTATCCATAAAATAATCCGTTTACACAGGCAAACCCATTCAACCGTACTTCATCGCTGTCAATCCTTTCGGGAAGGATGACCAACAGGATTCTTTGGAAAGCCTCCCCCCGTTTTGCTGAGCTTGGACGCCGGCGACGCCGTCCAAATCGAACGACAAAGGCTTATTCCTGGAGGCAAGTCTATTTTGTCGGATAAGCATTCCCCCCACCCTCCCCAAGACATAGAGAAGCACACGATTATCAGCTTGAACGGATCTTTTTGCAGCACTCCTTCCTAGGATTCTATTGCTTCCTGAACGAGGCCCAATACAAGAAGCTAGTTCTGTTCCAAGATATCGCCCATCCACAGAAGAAGAAGAACGAGAGACACTTTCTAAGACTTCCTTCACTGCCGTCGTCGTCGTCGTCCTCTTGCTCGTATTGTGACCAAGTGTGGCCACATTTTCCGTTATCGTTACAGTGCCACATTGTTGTCTTTCAACTTGGGTTGGCTTTAACCAAGAATAGCTTGTCCCATCGCATCTCCACTAACCCCTTCTGCTTGTGGTCTTCGCTCCGTGAAGGGAGTTCAATACATTTCCTTTGCCGGCAGCGGCAGGCTTCGTTCGGATGAACACACACATACGCACTCGTCTCACCTACTCACTCTCTGTATCGCTTGCCATCGAGTTTCACTGTGACATAGAAACCCATTCTTGAAGATTCTGATAAATGTACAAGTGGTCATAATGTTCCTGCGAGGGCCGTTCCTGAGTTGGTCGGACTCGGACTGTGTAGAGGATGCTGCCACACCTCGCACGAACGGACGGCGGTAAAGGGCTCAAAGGGCAATCGGTAGTTATTTGGGCTGAACTTCTGAGTGGTGAATCTGATTAGACCAGTTGGCTTATTTTGTTAGCCGTTATCAGTGGAGGCTGGGCGGTGCTGTGGGAAGAGCTCTCATCGATGACTTGCGTGTGCAGTTAGCTGTGACGGTACGACCAACGGGGATGGTAAAATCTGATGCTCACTCATTCGGTTGGTTGAGCAGGGGAAAAGTTTTCAGGTTAGGTCAGGGATGGATTTGGGGCGATAGAGCGAAGTTATTTCTGTGGTGATATCACATGAAGTTGCACAGTTGGCACCGAATGAGACTTTCCCCCTGCACACTTAGAGAGTTTTTGCTGTACATAGATATTAACTTTCTAAGAGTCACAAGTTTCAAGCAGCTCAAACTTTTTGCTATGAGGGATTAATAGTTTTTGTATTATTCTAAATAATTTCTCATCCTTCATTGATATCCGATAATGTTGATGAACTTTGCTGAGCTTCAAACCGCATAACAAAGATGCAGCTTCAATGTAAATTTCACAATTGTAACAAACACATTTCTCTTGAAAATCATCCCAGCAAACAATTTTGTTAACATTACTCAGTTGCAATTCAGTTAGCTGTAGCCTTATACAATATAAAAGCATCGTACAAGATGCATGAATTCCTTATATGCGTACAAAAGTGGAGGCCATATACGTACAAATAGTATTTAGCGCAAACATCGTATAAGAGATGTCTTATGATTTCATTAGAATGATTACGCAATCTGTTATTTTTCGTCTTGTATTACATAACGTGCATAATGCAATTATATATCAAAGCTTATATAACTTTTCAAGTTACTGTATTGTACACATATAGGATATGTTAAAAAACATATCCGCAAATGTGTATATATACATATATAATCATGGGTAATCCGCAATGCATTGATAATTCATTGGCATCCATACTTTTACGAAAAAAAAATCCTGTGGGTATAAATCAAATGATATGGATTTTTTTATTACATATTACTGAAAATTCGAGAATTTTTTAATGATCTACATACATGATAATTGGTTTGAACACATACTTTTTAAATAACTCAACGCATACCTGGTTACATTAGCCTCGATCCTGGTGTCTTTATATCTCCATGGCAGCTACTTATCCATTAGTCCATATACATATTGGTCAATCAACGAATTTTTGTCTATCTTACAAAATCATTAGATTCTAGATTAAGTTCAACATCTTATAAGACTGTTGTTGAGTTTATTATAATTTTATATGCCAGTAACGCTATACGACATTGTTTTGATCGAAATACGATGCATTTCCAATTACATCATAACATATGTGATTATTAGGACACTGCTACGATCATTAAATGAACCGCTAAATGATTAAGGAACAGCAGCAAAATGCTTTTTAATCAATGTTCCCAAACCAGTGGATACTAGCAATAGTACAAATTCGTCACACCAATTATAACTCCATTTTCATAGATTATTATGTGATAAGAAATTTCAGTTTCAATAAAAAACAGTTTTGGTTGATTATTGCAATTCACTTCACTCTTATGTAAAGGAAAATGTGTTACATTATAAACTTTAAGAATGATATCAAAATAACAAAACTGGCTACTCTGGCACTACATCAGTAGCGATCGGTAAATGTAAATAAACATTCGTTTTCCACTACACTGTCCTCGTCGCATCGAACAGCTACTTCTTCTCGTCGATTAATCACAGTAAGTCGAATTAAAACTTTATCCTCTTAAATAAACTAAAAAAAACAACAAATATTTCAGATGTACGGAGTTGCGCAGTTTATAGAAAACGGCCGATTTCAGGTTCTGGCAGTACCCATGAGCTGGATACAAAAGGAGTTCCTAATGTGGCCAAAGTCATTGAACAACGAGAAGATCGATAAGATGCGGAAGGAAGGGACGATTTTTAAAGGCGCAACCAAATCCGTACCAGTTATCGTAACACGAAAATTCCGCAGCTTCCATTTACGGATTTCAGATTGAAGTGATCCTAAGAATGAAAGTAAAGTATTTTTTTTAATCGTTAAATTACTTTTAGTAAAATTTGGTTTTACCTTGGTATCGTTCATTTTCAACTATATCTTCTTAAATTTCTTTCAAATCATCCATACCGTGAGTATTCATTTCATTATCCAAAGCTTCCGTGGCCTCATTAAATTCTTCAGAGGTGACAAAAGCAGAATAAGAAATCGATGAACTAGAATAATGCTGCTGGTCCACATCGTTATTTTTATCCGAATTATTTTGAGAAATCTGAGGGATAATCATTTTTTTATGCTTTTGAAGCGTTCCACTTTTGCGGATTCGCGTCAACTTATTTTTTAAAACAAATGTATTCATACTCCGCCTGATTTTCCTGATTTTCCGAATATTTGTTTTTAATCGTAGATTGAACAATTATTCCACAATCATATAAATAAAAACAGACAGATGTGCAATATAAAAAACTTCATGTGTATCTATATGTAATGTTCATCAACTTTCTCGCAATATGATTTCGGGTGGACAAATACGGTGATTTATGCAACTAGGGAAAAAAGTATTTCAATCATAAAAAATCGTTATATGTAATCTTTTTACAACGTGATGCAATATTGGCTGCCGTTATATGCAATTCTAATTTAATATGCGTGTATATACGACTTGATTTGAACATTCTTTTACGATTTATGGTTTGCTGGATATCAACATATCAGTTTCATGAAACACATCTGGATGGATATAGTAATTATTCTTATCGAAGCTGGCAACCCAAGTAACATTGTGAGCTTTATAGCGGTTTTATGGCATTCTACAAGCCTAAATCATGGTATCAAGAACCCTCATAAAACCAAAATTGTTACTTGGGAATTCAAAAAAAAAAAAAAAAATAAAACAAATTAATGGATAGCAACCGGCGTTGAAAATTTGCCACCCTTTAATATTTCAGATCACACCATTTTATTTTTCTCGTCTACCAAATGAGTGAGCCAAAAACACACAAATGTCTTTTGAGATCATTTCCTCACTCGCATTAACCCTCAATCCCACCCTCCCACGTGTCGGTAAATATTGCACTAACCTTTCGGCCTAAACGACCCAGCCGGTGCGATGCGTCCGCTCGTACAAACTGCCACCGGAAGGCCCATAGATTATGGTTTTATGTTTCTATTTCGATCTCATCGGACAGCAGGCAGCAGAAGATGATGTTGGTTCAGAGCATAGAGAATAAAGGCATCTCTTTCTTAGTCCAGACGAACAAGGTACAATCATACCGGCACATGAACGGGTACGTCGATACGCATGTTTCCGAGCTGCTACCAGTGGACCAGATCAGCCTTGAAGCACAATAATGGCACGAGTGTTCAATTTCTGAGATTATCAACACAAGTAGGGCGGCTAAACCGAAAGCTTTGATTTCCATTCAGGTGGAACGACACGAGAAGTCCGAGGATGGTGATGCGGTGCTGATCGGAAGACGGTAAATGAGGACCTACTCTGCTAAGATTTGCCACTCCCACCCGGACCATCAAGCGGCTAAAACCGAAGAAAGGAGAGAATTCTCCAAAGTGCTCCAGTTTCATCGAATTGAAATTGTAAGATGAAACCTCCGCATCTTTTGGCTTTGAACTGGCATCGGTGATGGCTGGTCATCGGGGTGAGGACGGTGGGTGAGGAAAAAGTTTTATGCCATGTATAACTTGTTATTATTCAAATTCTATTCTTCGAGTCGGTACGGATCCTGGTGGATAAGAATAGGCTGAGGAGCATCCGAACGTACCCAACTAAAGATAGGATACACTCAAACCCAGATACATGTGTATATTCATACATGAATAGAAATCGGTAAACTCTGCCCCCTTGCCCCTCCCCACCCCAAGGCGTCCGTATCGCACAAGAAGCGGAGCTGATGATATCACTTTTGTTGGAAACTATCGAAGAAAGTCTTCCTATTGAGTATTCGTGGTAAGCTCCATTATGTTCTTCGATGGATGCTGTGAGTGGAAGGAGGCACTATAGTTCCTTGTCCTTTCTTTGTATCCATACACCTGGTGTGTGCGGGAGTGTTTTTGTGGAGCATAATATCAGTATTGCTTGGAGGGATTCTTGGAACTTTTCGAGTGGAAAATGTCTACTAAAGGAGTCTAGATGGAGACAATCGGCACCGAATCGATTGAGGAAATTCTTTCCAATCTAATTAAAATGTTACTCTTTGG
This sequence comes from Ochlerotatus camptorhynchus, assembly GCF_037179485.1. NCBI lineage: Eukaryota > Metazoa > Arthropoda > Insecta > Diptera > Culicidae > Ochlerotatus > Ochlerotatus camptorhynchus. The sequence goes on from NW_027040849.1 coordinate 7,743,180, forward strand.
AGCAGGTGTCTGTTAATTTGAAAACTTCTGCACTTGTGGAGGCAGGTTTGTACAAGAGTGGCCGACTGGAACATGGATCTTAGTGGTTGTAGAATGAGCTTTGTCGGATTCAAACGTTTAATTTTTACCTTTGAAAGTTCAAATTTCACCAACTGACGAATCGATTTTATTTTTCCCTCTTCGAATTTCATGAAATTTTGCACAATCCTTCACTAGAGGCAATGAACCAAGTTTGGGTCATAATTCGCCCATTTTGACTCTTGCCAAATTTTTCAAAAGGGCCTATGCGGAATTTTTCAATAAATCATTTCACGAAAACAGAACAGCTAATCAAAATGATGTCTGAGGCAAAGTTGTACATACTAATCCTGTCAGTAAGGTTTCTGTATAGTGGAACTGCGGAAAAATCAACTTCCTGGGACTGAGGGAAATTTTGGAAGTAAAAAAAATGTTGATGTCAAATGCCTAAAAAATGCATAATACTCCGAGATCTAGAGTTAACTCGAATTTCTATTTTGCCATGAATCAACTTTCAGGGACTTTAATTTTTTTCCAGAATTGCCCGGTAAAATAATGCCCCAGAAAGGCAATTTATGTCAAAAGAGTTTATTTTTACAGATATCACTAGATATTTACATTTCGTGTATTTTAAGGTCATTCGACACCACAACAACATTTTGACTTCTTAAATTTCAGTGTTAAGTCGATTTTCGATAAAACATTTTTTTTTCCAAGCTAGCACTAGATCTCGACGTTTCACGCATTTTTACACACTTAGTTTTTTTTCGCCCAATCTCGACAATTTTTTGACGAGATTTGCACATCAATTTTACTGAGATCTCAGCACACATCTAACGTTGTTATCTGAGATTCAGCAAAGCATTTTTCGACAATCAGCAACCAAACGTCACATTTGCTGAGATCTCAAATTGCCGAGCACTCGGCTGTGTAAATCTCTGCAAAAATTATGTGTGTTATCCATTTGGCAAACAAATCAAATTCCGAAATTTCATGTTTTCCTACTTTGGAAAAAAAAGTAAAACTTTGACGATTTTACGCCACCCCAAATCATGTCTGATTGAGCACAAATTTTGCAAAAGGTCTTTTTTTTTTTGACGTAGGACTACGTCTTTGATTTCTATATAGGGGTTCACTTTGTGACAACCGAAAATGGAACGTGTAACAAATTAAGAAAGATTTTCAACGTTAATAACTCAGCTGCCCCTGGTCCAATTTCAATAATTTTATCACCAATCGATCAGAAATATGGCTACGCATCGATAACAATGCTTCCATATGTTGATTTTCAACAAGAAACTATTGAAAAACTAGTAAATGTCCAGCATTGTCCAAAAGCGTCGAATTAACTAACAAATCCACCAATTACCTACCTGCATATGCTGCTTCCTCAGCACAGCCGTCAGAGAGTAGTAAGTAGACGAAACAAGTCGAAGTGGCATTCGCCTCCGATCCTCGGGCGCGTGTGAATAGGAAGGATGGAATTGCGTAATATTTTGCACACTCATCGCCATATTCAGAACCAAACGCAAATTCTTCAAGATAACCACCATCCGTCGTCTGGCTCGCCGTGGCGGTGTCTGACGTATCTCCGGTCTGATTTACGAGGTGTGCTGAAGGTGTTCCTGATAAATGAGTTCCGTGATGCTGTCACCTACACTAAACACGCCAAGCGTAAGCGGCCATGGATGTCATCTACGTATTGAAATGACAGAGACGCACTCTGTTTGGTTTCGGACGTTAAATCATCACCAACTTTGGCAACAAAACGGCTCTTTTCAGGGCCACCAAGCTTATTACAGTAAAGAGTAGGAATAGAATTCATCTGTCTGTTTGTCCATATTCAGAACCAACGATCACACAAAATGCTCATGTAATCAAACTGGAAACAGGGGTACACATTATTTTGATCAACCTTGATCAACTTTGAATCGCCACGGCCGGATATTTTCGCAACAAGAAGAAGCAACAATCTAGCATCTAATTCGAAGAAGACGGCAGGAAACATTTGTGAAGCCGAGTTATTTACGAAAGAGAGTGTCGATGAAGAGAATCGATCAATGTAGATAGGACCTATTGAAAAGTGACGTGAAATTTGTTTTCCATACTGAGCTCCAATGCTTCCGACGCCAAGGAGGCAGCTCCCACACCTGGACCCTACCAATCGACCCATCAACTCAACCGGGGACCAACGACTTTACTTCGCCGACTGAGATTGGACCCAGGCCTGCTGAGGTGAGAGGTAATCACGCTAACCACCGGCGCCGATATCTTTCAAGGTGATATCACGGCGAATGAGAACGACCCGAATTTGAGTTTAGTTATCTCAGAAATAAGAAATAAAGTGCTGGAACTCAGCGATGAGTAAATTTGCCTCATGTTTTCCCAGGTTTTTCCAGGATTTTCCAGGGAAAAATTCCCAAATTTGAGAAAAGTAAAGATTGGATTCACTCAGTCTATTGGTACTACTCCGAGACTGAATAAAATTTTCGTCAATTTCTTCATTTTCTGGCAGATTTTTTAGGTTTTCCACAGGAAACCATGAGACAAATTTACTCATCGCTGAGTTCCTGCTCTTTTGGCGATTATGAGTGAGCTAGGCTCAAATTTGGGTCGTTCTCATTCGCCGTGTACGCAAAAGGAAAAGAGCCAGTGTCGCTGCTCGATAGCAAACTTCTCATAATGGGAGGAGTCTTTGTAGCTTTTATACCACTTGGTTGCACATCATTCTGCTTTAACATGAAAAGATATAAAAGAGCGCGGCTGTATGGAATAAGCTGAGCTCATTCTTTGCTCGACTGTCGAGCTGTTCAGTCCGTATTTTCGCTCGAGTTCTCGATTCGATTTTGTTTCGTTTTGTGTTGTCGCGTTGCACCGTGGAAGCACAGACAAACAGACGTAACTCTTAGAAAATCTTGTTCTTGAAAACATAGTATCTCAAAACATATAACCTCAGTAACGACATCTCTCTGGCTTCTCGCGGAAAACAAGCTTGCTCGCTAACTCGTAAACAATATTGCATAAAAGTTCTATAGGATATATAGAAACGTCAAAGTGATCCGATGCCAGCGATGCGGCGAGTAGTTCGCGGAACTGATAATATTCAAATCAACCGTTAAATGCATGAACGAAGATACACAATGAAGAGTTACGTCTGTTTGTCTGTGGTGGAAGTGTCGCCACCTTCTCGCGTTCCGGCAAGTTTACTTGAACTTGCAAACACGGAACAAATAGTATAGCGGGCCCTTCAAAGAAGGTGCTAATCAAACCCAGCGCGTCGCAAGATGACGCCGGAAAACGAGTACTGCAAGCCAACCAGTGTGCAGTACTCCCGGAAGAAAATGGCGATGGTGACGCCGTTCCCATTGCAAGACGAGAGCAGATTCCCCCGCTGTTCACGCCGGTGAAGGATGTTGCCAAGCTGGGTGCCGAACTGGTAAAACACAAGCTGCTGCCTCACTTCAAGCTTTGCAGCATCGGTACCAAAATCATGTGCTCCAGCCTGGAGGAGTACAAACAATTAGGATGTTTCCTGAAGAATAACAACGTGGACTTCTTCACGCATGATCTGCCATCGAGCAAGCCACTGAAGGTGGTTTTGCGTGAATTACCGTCGTTCGAGGTGACTGCGGTGAAATCCGAGCTGGAGCGGTTCGGGCTCAAGCCTGAGGCAGTGTACCCGATGAACCGGCGTCCCAACCAAAACACCAGCTTCCGTGATCAGTTGTTCCTGGTGCATTTCACGAAGGGATCCACCAGTCTTGCGGCTCTGAGATCCAAAATCCGGGATCTGTTTCAGGTCATCATCACTTGGGAGCATTACAAACCCCAAAATCGTGATGTAACGCAGTGTATGAACTGCCTTTCATATGGCCATGGCACCAAAAACTGCCACATGAAGACAAACTGCGGCAAGTGTGCTGGAACTCACTCAACTGCGTCCTGTGAGCAAGTCGATGACATTGAGCCAACGTGTGTCAACTGCGGTGGAAACCACCAAACCTCCAATCGCGGATGTCCCAAGCGAGTGGAGTTTATTAATATCCGTCGGAAGGCCACAGTCAACAACCAGCTCGGTCGCCTCCGTAATCATCGTTCGTCTACTCACGGAAGTTCAGTACCCAGCTCTCCAGCCCCGTCGACATGTTCCGAACCTAGCCCCGCTTCCGCTCAACAACTAACAAGCCAATCCTGCGAGTATCCAAATGGTTCCCAACAGTCGGACAGTTCAGCATCGTCTCGCTGCTGCTGCGGCCCATCCAATTCCAGGTTCATCCACCGCCCCTGGTTTATCATACGCTAGTGCTGTCTCAGGTGAATCTGTAGACGATTCTACGTTCACCTCGGAGGAACTTGTGACGCTCGTGGCCGAGGTCATCATCATCATGCGCACCTGCAAGAGTCGATCTGAACAGCTTCATGCTGCCTTGTCACGCTTGCTCACTGACGAACAAGCATAGAGAGCTACTCGATTTCCTCAACACCAAGGAGGTCGACATTGCTATCATCACCGAGAAGCATTTGAAACCCGAGCTGAACGTATTCCTTCCCGACTTCCAGCTCGTCAGACTTGATCGCACCTGCTCTGGAGGTGGAGGAGTGGCCATTACTGCAAGACGGAACATCAGTTGCCGGCTGCTACCAAACTTCCAGCTGAAAACAATTGAAGCCATCGGAGTGGAGGTAAGCACATCACTTGGCCCAATCACCATCATCGAGGCCTACTGCCCCAAGCAAACCAACATCAGGGACGGGTCGTCAGTGGCCCTCCGGAAAGACATCATCAAACTCTCCCGGAGGAGCGGGAACTTTATCATCGCTGGCGATCTGAACGCAAAACACCAAGGTTGGGGCAACGGTCAGAGCAATAGAAACGGCATCATTCTCAATGAAGACCTGCAAGAGGGCCACTATACCATCTTGGTAACGGACTCTCCAACCGGTTGAGTCGGTCTGGGGTTCATGCGACCATCGACATCTTCGTAAGCAACATGGGACACAACATCTCGCAACCTGTGCCATTCCAGGAGCTGAGCTCGGACCACTACCCTGTGGTGGCCGAAGTTAGATCCTCGGTAAACCGATTCGAAGCTTCCCGGTGCAACTACCATCGAGTCAACTGGGCGCAATATCAACACTGCGTCGACACAACCATCGACTACGATGTCCAACCGGGGACGTCTAAAGATGTTGACCGGTGTCTACAAACCATCGAGGAGGCGATTTCTCAGGCCAGGGAACAACACGTGCCAGTATCCAGACAGGTGAGTAACACTCTGAACCTTGACAGCCCTACCAAAGATCTCATTAGACTCCGTAACACCATTCGTAGGCAGTACCAGCGTACTGGCCTGCCTAACTTGAAGACCAATTGCAATCGATTAACAAAGATCATTCAGGCCAGGATGGTGGATCTCAGAAATAACTATTTTGCTCTCTCCCTTCTGGAAACTTACAAAAATTCTTAAAAACAAGCCCAGACCCATTCCACCACTGACCCCACTGGATCGTCCCGGCAACCAAGTGGTTCATCTGATAACTTCTGAAGAGAAAGCTGCCGCGATAGGTCAACACTTCGTCAGCTGCCATAATCTCGGACAAAACATCGTCAGCCCTCATGAATCTGGGGTTGCTGAAAATGCAACCAATCTTCTTCAGATTCCCAAAAAAAATTCCAGAGGAATCCGAGATTACAGCTGACGAACTGTTGGTTTATATCAAATCATCTAAAACCATGAAGGCCCAAAGGTTTCGACAACATTCTGAATCTGGAACTCAAACACTTGAGTTCCAGATTCTACAACCATCTGGCACTGATTTTTAATCAGTGCCTCAGACTTGGCTACTTCCTCTCGTGTTGGAAGTCAGCTAAAGTCATACCCATCCGGAAACCTGGGAAGGATCCGTCCTCTCCTTCAAGTTATCGACCAATCAGCCTTCTCTCAGGGTTATCAAAACTGTTCGAAAGAGCACTGTACCACCGGCTCCTAACATCTGCCGATGAAAACAACTTGTTACTCGAGGAACAGTTTGGTTTTGGGAAAGGTCGTTCGACCGTCCACCAGCTGACTCGAGTTGCAAACATTCTCAGACGGAACAAGTCTGTTTCCGAAAACATCTGCCATGGCGTTGTTGGACGTTGAAAAAGCGTTCTACAATGACTGGCATGATGGCCTGGTGTTCAAATTGCAGCAGTACGGCTTCCAATCTTCCTAGTGAAGATAATAAACAACTATCTATCAGACAGGACGTTCCGAGTCTCTCTAAATACCATCACATTGGATGCTTTCAACATCGGTGCCGGGGTTCCACAAGGAAGCATCCTTGGATCCATCCTATTCAACCTGTTCACCTCCGATATGCCGGCTCTCCCTGATGGTGGATCGTTGTCTCTGTTCGCAGATGACACATCCATCGTCTACAAGGGTAGAGCCATCGGAGCTCTGACTGCCAAGCTTCAGAGAGGCCTGGACGTTCTGTCTAAATACTTCAACAGCTGGAAGATCTGTGTCAACGCGGCAAAGACTCAGGTCATTATCTTTTCACACTCAAAATCTCCCAGAGTTGTTCAGTCGGAGAATAACAAGATCTGCCTGAACGGCACAGTGGTGCAATAGTCCAAAGAGGTCGTGGACCTCGGGCTAAAACTAGACAGCAAGCTTCTTTTCAGGGAGCACGCTGACAAAACGAAAACCAAGTGGAAGTCAACCCTGTCCCTGAAAAATGAGCTTGCTGTCTACAAACAAATCATCCTTCCTGTAATCGAGTACGGTATGCCAATCTGGGAGAGTTGTGCAAAATGCCATCACCTTAAACTCCAAAGGATCCAGAACAAGATCCTTAGGATGGTCCTAAACAGTCCCCCGCGCACTAGAACTTCTGAGATCCACCTACTGGCTGGAATTCAGACATTAGAAGAACGGAGAGTATTCATCCTGGAAAGGTTCAGAGACACCTGTCTGAGATCAAATCATCAGATCATACGTGATCTAGCACGTTAGGTTAAGTTATACTCGTAGTTAGGTTGGTTATCTCTTTTTTCAATTCAAATAAAACACATCCCCAAAGGGGTATTCTGTACACTAGTTGAAAAACGCAAATATTAAATTAGAATATCAAATTAAACAAAGATGAAGAGCTACGTAGGCTAAACAATTAATATTAAAAATCAATGTACTACCATAAACATAATTTTACTACTACTATGGCATTAGCTCATTTTCGCTCCACTCCTTCACACCTAACAAGCAACAATTGACTGGTCGTGGCAAAGGAGTAAAACGTCTGGTAAAGGCGGCGCCAAGCGTCATCGCAAAGTTCTTCGAGATAACCGCCATCGGTCGTCTGGCTCGCCGTGGTGGTGTCAAACGTATCTCTGGTCTGATCTACGAGGTGTGCTGAAGGTGTTCCTGGAAAATGCGGTCCGTGATGCTGTCATCTACACTAAACACGCCGAGCGTGTTTTTTTTGCACGGCCAAACAGCCAAACAATGGACCCCTTTCGGAAACGAATGCACTAGCTACTATATGTTATGTAAGATTATTCTAATAGTATTTCACCATAACACCACATCACTATCAAAAGATACAATTATTGAAAATAAAATTGAGTTGAAACACAACTAATTTATAAATAATACGCGGACAATAAAAATTTCGTGCCAACCATCAACGACAGTGTTGCCAGTTGCGCGAATTTAATAATATTTAATTATCTTAAAGACAAATTTTCTAGCTCAAACCTTTGTAGGGGTCAGAGGTGGGACCATCATCATCATCATCATTGGTCGGTTTGGGCTTTATCTATTTAACCGAATCGGGCATTAATTTAAATCCAAACAAGGCTTTGCAGTGTCCTTTAATAGTCATCTTGTTGGGATGCATTTCAATATATAATATTATTCGCAACTGCTGGTGATTGGTGGTGTTGTCTTTAGCTCCAGAATGGTTGAATATTACTTATTTGAGCTGCAGGAGGAATAATTCAATTAATTTAGATTCTATTTAAATATTTGTATTAACAATTCTCGAGTCGATCTGAACCCAAAGCCACGCTCCTATTCTTATTCGAAGCAGGGCTCTCGAATAAGTTAAATTCCACGCGCCATTCTAGTTTTGCAAAATACGCCACCATCTGTGCTGCTGCCGGTGACATTTACTGTATCCGAAAACAAAACAAAAATGTGACTTCATTCTGGCGAGCAAGATAGTGCCCGCAAATTCCCCTCTCTGAACCCATATCAAAAATGCGTCACATTTTCATTTTCTTCGAAGAACCGCGGTCCCACTCAATGACAGCAACATACGAGCCGAAGGGACAAGGGTTTCTCCGGTGGCATCTGGCTGTTGGTGAAATGGTTTATCTCGCACTTTTCATCAAAAGAATTTTCAACTGAAATCCTCATCTCGCGAAAATTAAGTTGCTCTTCCGATCAAATGGGCAGGCAGCGCTAATGGGAACGGGTGAGGATGATGACGGAAGCCTGCAGAGCGGATGATCATGGATCATGGTGAGGCAAGGGCTTTCGGTTGGTTACGCGCCGGTGAGTAAGCAAATCGCTGCATCATCAAATTTCATGCTCTCCATGGGTGGCCGATGGTGTGGTGGACGTTCGCGTGTCCAATAAAGATGAGGCAAACTTAACCGACTGCGGCGAAGAGTGGACGGAAGGGTAGCTCGCTTTTCCCCTGGGTAAACTTTCCGAGAAAATGGGATGAACTAATTGAATCTCTGCTGATGGAAAATTTCAAGTAGGATTATGATGGAGGAATGCTCGAGCTTCCGAAGCGTTTCGAATTCCACGGACCGATTGGTACTAGAGCCACCTAATTGTAGTGGAATTCTCTTCCCTTCTCTTCACTACAGCCGCGTAGTTAAGTCATTGAACTTATGTAGTTTCCTAGTGAAATAGTTCACCTGAATTTGCATACTCAAGTCTTGCTCGGTGCAAAGCTTTGGCACTCTTTGTAACAAGTCGCAAGTAAACTTACTGTCCTATCCTCTTCCTTGTCAGACCCAGCGATGAATAAATAAGTGCACTTTGGGAATTCTAACGTTTTCCCGCGCGCCGTAGAATTTATCGCCAACTTCCGCAATAAAAGCTGAATGTTATAGAGGAGCGTTACTTCGAAGAAATGCTTGCTGCATATTGTACTGAACTCGCGGTAGAAAGTGTTTCGCAACAATTTAAACATCGTTACATGAATGGAACGCAGCACCTAAGCTTATCTGAATGTTTGTTTGCTGTAGATTGGGGCTTCTATGGGTTGCAATGTGAGCGCAATGCACGATCGAAATTGCTTTTTTCAGTGATTACTGAAGAATATTAAAAGAAGAAGAAGCAGAAATATTTTACTGCTGGCAGGGGAACCTAAAATCAAACTTTCAGCACTTCAAGAGAAGTATCTTTGAACCAAACTGAGTTTAAACAATCCATAACAAATTCTAACTGGACCAAGCTTTAGTACCGCTTCCAAAATAACACCACTATGCTGAAGAGAGGGATCTCGAATATTGAATCATATTGTTTTGGTATCATTCAAGATGTCAAAGAGTCAATCTGAACATAATGGGTAGAATCTCATGACTTGCCCTTAAAAGCCTTTGTTCTAAACTTCAGACAAGCCACATTCATCTCAGTGGATGTATTATTACACCGGGCAAGGGATGTCGTGACCGACAGTTGATTTGACGTCTATTTCTCAAATGGAATTTATCATGATTGCCCCATAATATGCACATTACTGTCAACAAATGTATCAACCCAACAAGAGGAAATCAATTTACATATCCCCATGCAAATTGTAGAATTCCATCGACAGCTCATTTCACCACACGTGCTTACCTCCCCCGCTGCAGCCATAACCTCAAACCTAATAATACACCAACTGCCACATAGCGAGTGGTGTTCCCGAACCGGGCAGTTAATTTGCAAAACAAGTGCTTCCTCGCGAGGTGTAGACCGAACCGATACGTAACCGGTAACCGGTATTGTACAGGTGGGCCATATAGGTACGGGACACTGGCAAAGTGAAAATCAATGTTCCGTCGTCTCCTGGTACCGCGGATTGGCGTGATAGTTGCAAAAAAAAAAAAATGAGAGGGGGTCGGATCACTCGGGACACAGGAACGGATGTGAACTGTTGCGCCGTGAAATTGCTGGCGCCTTTATAGGTCGGGGTACCTACCTTCAAATTGTTCCAGTGAAACTATGACGATGAATGATGGCGGTTGGTGGAATGGCCGTGGCAGGCACCGTAACAGCTTGATGGTTTCATTTTGTAATTTTGTGTTGATTTACTTGTACATTAGCATTTGAGAATGATGATTATAATAGAAGGGAATTTAATTTCAGAACTGCACTGAACTGGCGGCCAACTGATGGAGGTGGCTGGAGGTTCGTTCGGTGATTGTTTGTTGATTGGTGGGAAAATTTACATGTTGTTCGCTGATTGCTTTTCTGATGTGTAAAGGTATTGATTTTTAGTCTGAGAAATTTTAAAGGGATTTGGGGCCTCCCTTAGCTTAGTCGGTAAAGGCACAGCTACAAAGCAAGACCATGCTGGAGATGGCTGGGTTCGATTCCCGGTCCGGTTTAGGAATTTTTCGGGTTGGGAAATTTCTCGACATCCCTGGGCATAGAGTATGATTGTACTTGCCACACAATTATACCAATGCAAAAATGGTACAGGCATCGAAAGCTCTCAATAAACAACTGTGGAAGTGCATCTAGAACACTAAGTTGAGAGCACGAAATAAGCTAATATTCGATACGCAATAAGCTTGAAATACAAGGAAGAAGAAGAAGGCAATTATTTCACACTACTACTGGGGTGAGTTAACTTTCCGATCAATCGCGGTATAATATTTAATAGTGTTTTGAATTAATTGTTATTTTTACAATTCTTCCTACTAACGAATTCAAGCTTATTAATCAATTACAACTGAAAACAAGTGTCACCATAGCCGTTCGAACCCTAGACGAATTTTGAACCGCACTACCGTTCAAACTGTCGACAACGCTCTGATTAGCGAACGAAACCCCACCCCCAAGCTCCGTCTTTTATCCTAACGTTCGACAATGTACCCCTCTGACCTCGGGTAAGCTGCGAGTATTCGGCCCAACTCCTACTAAACATAGAATTAAATGAATTTTGATGCAGACAATGTACAATGAATTATCAGCTCCGTAAAGCTAACGCAATTTGGAAGGCTCAAATAAAATAACTAGATAAAAAAGCAAAAAAGTAGCAGAGCCTGTGGCTAGGGGCACAAACGGAATCCTGACGCATTTTTCGGTGCATTAGTTTTGGGTTTGATGCTTTAAATGGTTCAAGATCTATAATTTTTACTCCATTTTTTTTTTAATTTGTGGCCCTTATAAGGGCTTTTTTTGCTAGGTTTACTGTTTTAAATTGTTTCCATATTGCACGAATAAATAACATGCTAAAGGATAGCTAAATTGCATATTTGTATGGGCAACATAGTCACAACTCAACATGTGCCTTAGATGCTACGTAATTTTTGGATTTTTTTGAAAAAGTAGCAAAAGCATATCTACCTATAAATTTTATTTTCTAACGAATTTCAAAATAATTCATTTTGCCGAATAAAACACCTTTCTTTTTGCCGTCAGTAAGATTTGCTAAGCTTTTGAAAAGTTTAAAATCACTTCTAAAAGTGCTTAATTACTTCAAAAAAGCTCGGAAATTCTTCGGGTAGAACTGAATGACATAAGCATATTTCTAAATCTCTTTAGAAAATATTTAATGTTTTCAGAAAGTTTGAAACCCGGTGGTGTAGTGGTAAGCGTGATTACCTCTCACCCCAGCAGGCCTGGGTTCAATCCCAGTCGGCGCCGCCGGGATGTTCTGAGGCATAACATCTCTGATCACGCCTTCCTTCGGAAGGGAAGTAAAACCGTTGGTCCCCGGTTCATGAGTTGATGGGTCGATAGGTAGGGTCCAGGTGTGGGAGCTGCCTTCCTGGCGTCGGTAGCATTGGTGCTCAGCACGGTAAACAAGATCGACGGAAATCAAACCAAAAAAAAAAAAAAAAAGAAAGTTTGAAATAGTTTTCGTAAGAACTGAATAATTAAAAAAAAAATTGAATCACTTCACAAAACTTTGGAAAGTACTGTATCAATTCTCTCAAGTTTGCAATCATTTCATCAACAACTGAATGACTTTGGAGTAACTGAATCACTTCGGAAAAGTTTAGAATCCCTTCAGAACATATTTAATCACTTCAGATTTTTTTTTAATCACACTGAAGAGCACAGAATCATTTATAAAAAAGTTCGAAATCTCTTCTGAAAGTACGGAACATTTTAGATAATCTCGGAATCAGTTTTAAAAGTACTGCATTACTGCAGAAAGTACTGATTCTTGCTTTGTTGGAAACTTAGAAATCCTCCTCACTTCTACGATTTTTCAATAGTGTTTCAACAGGATTCACTTAAGGGAGTTTTGATTCTTATAGCTAAAGACTGGAACGCGCAAAAATTGGTCGACAAAAAAATCGCTTCTTTCAGTCAAAGTTCATATCACAAAAATCTTTTATTTATTTTACTTAAAGGAAAAAATGTTCGTTTATTCTTTTGGTTTGCCAAATCCGAACTGCCGTGCCTTTTGGTTAACCCCTTCGATTAAATTTTTCACAGTGGTCTCATCGACCTTATTCACCGCCAAACGCCAGTTAGATTTAAATTGCTGCTCGTTTTCCATAGATTTATTAGTTTTTTTAGATTCCGTTTGAAAAAGGCCCAATACCGTTCGATAGGGCGGAGTTATGGGCTGTTGAGAGGGTTGTGGTCTTTGGGTGCCACAACCACGTTGTTCACATCGTACCACTCGATTCCCTTTTTCTGCTCGCCAAGTGATATCGAGTTATATAACCATAGTAAAACTGAATACCATGGCTACTACGATAGCGAATTTGTAAGGCATTGTATTCGTGAGGGTTTCCCACAAATGCCCAAAATGCACAACAAACAGTGACTGTCTGGGGATGCATTGCCACTTTGTGGACCTCGTGTGGATTGGCCTGGATCCCAAATTCGACAATTCATCCAGAAATGGGCCTCGTCATTGAACAAAATTTCTCGGGCAAAATCGAGGTCTGCTTCCAAATGCTCCTAAACTCAATCAGTGAACACACGGCGCTGTCTATGATCGTTAAGTTTGAGCTCCTGGGTCAATTGGATCTTATATGGGTGCAGACCCAAGTCTCGACACAGAATTCGCCAAATTGAAGCCTACGAGAGGTCCAGTTCTTGTGCGCGGCGCGGAATCGATTTTCGTGGGTTCTCCTGCACACTTTCGTGTACAGCGGCGTTCCGTTCACGAATGGATGGTGGTTGACCGTTCACCGAACCAGTTTCCTCGAATTTTTCATCACATTGCGAATAGTTCTCTCGGTAGGACGATTATTGCGACCGTAAAATAGGTGAAGCGCTCGGAATGGAACTTTGATAAAACAATTTAATCATTTACACATGCTGTTGGACGCTATAACTCTCCATAGTAGTTTTGCAAGACACAGGCCACAATGAACTGTCAAAGTTAGGAAATCAAAATTGTAAAACCCTTTATAACTCGATGGTCCTCAGTATCGAGTTGAAGAGAGTGCACTGTAGTTATGTTTCCAAAAACGAGATCTATCTGTTATGACATTACATTACATTAGGAAAGTTCAGAATCACTTCAGAATGTACTGAATAACTTGAGAAAATCTTAGGAATACTTTGGAAAGTACTGGACCATTTCAGAAAAGCTTAGCACGAACTTTACAAAAGTTTTCACTTTGAAAAAAATGGAAACACTGGATTTGTGTATCCAGATCATAAAATATTTAATAACTTCAGAAAAGGTTAAGCTCAGTATGGAGAATGTCGATTCGCTTAAGGATAGACTAACGTTCCAGTGATTGCAACATCCGCTGTAGCTTTCCCCAGCGGCTGTAGATTTCGAATGCCATCAGGTGCGTTTCGATGTCGAGCGGTCGGAGGAACTTCATGGCCTTATCGAGACCCAGTTCGTCCAGTATTGACTTGTACTTCTGGATCATCGTCTTGGTTCGGTACGGATTCCACTGCTTGTTGTCTTCCTTCAAAACAAAATATTTGAACTGTGAAATTAACCGGGTTCCCAAGCAACCCCTTTTTTACAAACAAAAAAGTCAGTCTGACGACTGGCACTCTCGGCAATGCCGGCACTGAGAAAAAAGTTGTCACGAAATAAGTGTGTACAGTGACCACCCTCTTGATAAGAGCCTATTTACATTGGTCGATTCTCTTTACCGACTTTCTCTTTCGTTAATAATTTGGCTACAAAAATGCCTCTGGCTGCGTTTGTCTTGTTAACCCTCCGTTACTCGCGCCAACTTTTGTAACACGAGTACTCGCGCGTTGTACTTTGTACAACAGAGTGAGTTTTCCATTGCCATTTTGCAACCGAGCTACCAATCGGTTTGAAACCAACGGGTATTCATTAAAAAACATGTCTTTAACTAAACAAGCTATACTTTTATCACAGTTAACCCCGAAAATTTCCGGATAATAGAGAAAATGTGAATGGAAACCGCGTAAACGGTGACCGTACTACGTGGGATTTGACTTAATTGGTTACAACATGGAAAATCTCGAGATCCTGACCAAATAAAAAATTGATGTTTTCGGAAAAGTTGTTCTAGAGATCATAACCTTTTTGCTGGTCGAGAGTAGTTCAGAAAATTCTCACTACGTGGCGCTAGTATATACATGAAATTTTCGTATATACAACAGCTCGAGTTCCCAACCAGATAGAAAGGTACTGCCCAAGTAACCAACAAGCCCGTTAATCGCCTTTTTTGGTATATAAGACAGCTATACGACTGATATAAAGTTCGGAAACCCTATATTTACCTTATATCGCAAAAAGGGCGATTATCGAGTAGTTAGCGGGCTTGGTGGTTACTTGGGTGACTTCGGCATAGTTGTTCATGAGGTCAAGGCCTTTTTGCAGGTAGACAGTAGTTCAGAATTTTCTCACTACGCGGCGCTAGTATACACGTGAAATTCCCATATTTAATATCTCGAGATCCTGACCAGATAGAAAGTTACTGTCTTCGGCAAAGCTGTTCAGGAAATCATAAACTTTTTACTGGTGAACAGTAGTTCAGAATCTTCTCACTAGGTAGCGTTCGTATACATATTAAGTTTTCACATGTGATACATCCTGACCAGATAGAGAGTAAATGTCTTTGGCAAAGTTGTTCAGGATGTCAAGCCCTTTTCGTTGGTGGATAGTTGTTCAAAATTTTCTCACTACGCGGTGCTAGTACACACATGCAATTCTCGCATATACAACAGCTCGAGATCCTGAGCAGATAGAAAGTTACTGTTTTGGGCAAACTTGTTCAGGGGGTCAAGACTTTTGGGATGGTGGACTGTAGCCCAGAATTTTCTCACCATGTGGCGCGTTTACTAGTGTACAATTCTCGCGTATGCTATAGCTCGAGATCCTGAACAGGTAAAAAATGACTGTCTTGGAAAAGGTTGTTTATGAGGTCAATGCCTTTTGCTTGGTGCACAAAAGTTCAGAATTTTCACACTACGTGGCGTTAGTATACAAGCGAAATTCTCGCATGTAAAATATCTCGAGATTCTGATCAGATAGAAAGTTACTGTCGTCGACAAAGTTGTTCAAGAGGTCATAACTTTTTCGCTAGGGAAAAGTAGTTCAAAATTTTCTCACAACGTAACGCTAGTATACACGTGAAATTCTCGCATGTGGTTTGTTGCGAGATCCTGACCAGATAGAAAGTTACTGTCTTCGACAAAGTTTTTCAGGAGGTTAAAGCCTATTGCGGTGCTAGTATACACGTGAAATTTTCACATAAAAATATTACGAGATCCTGACCAAATATAATGTTACTGTCTTTGATAAAGTTGTTCAGGGGGCCAAGTCCTTTTGAATGGTGTACAGAAATTCAATGTTTTCACATCATTGCGCTTGTATACACGTTCAATTCTCGCATTAGATATATTTCGAGACCTGCTAAACTATCATCGGCAAAGTTGTCCAGGAGATCAAAACTTTTTCGTTGGTCGACAGTACAGAATTTTCTCACTACGCGACGCTAGGATATACGTGAAATCTTCTTGAGATCGAGAGATAGTCAAATTCGTTATTCTATTAGCATTTTTAAAATCAGTGCAATGGCACACAATTCAGCAACATGGCGGTAAAATGAACATGTAGTGGTGGTAACATGAACACCTTGTGCGGGTAAAATGCACATAGTTTTAAATTTTTATCATTTATTGGACATCATCATTGAAAACTGTTGATTATAGGGTAACGGAGCCTATTTTCAGCCCATGCTTAAATGGAACATAATGAATTGGATAATATCATTAGCATATAAAAATCAGTGACATGTTGCTTCAATCCTGAATTTTAGCATCAGGCCAAAATAGGAGCATAGGCCAAAAATATTTGAAAAAAAAAATATCTATAAAAAAAAACATCCAAACAGCAGTTTAATTTCTTTTTATGACTACATTTTTATTTATGAATGCAAAAAACAAAACAACCATTTATTTCTTTAACAGTTTTGGAACAAAGTAAACTAAAATTCAAAAAATCATGAGTTAGTTACAGAATCGGCATTCAAAATCGTCCTCGTTGGCACATGTAGCATGGAACCAGATCAAGCAGGAAAGGCATTTCTTCCATCCTTTGCCATCTTTTGAATCTGAAAATGAAGCACCGCATAGATCGCACAACACATCTTCCCAGCTGTCATCCCGTTTCTGCGCTTTGGTTCGCTTCTTTGCTGGTTTTCGTCCTTTTTTTATCGCCTTGATAGTTTTTGATTGCCACTGCCAATCCTTGGCGATAGTTTTTCGCTGTTATCTCAGCCGCTTGTTCTGACTTACGCTTTCGCTTCGTATTTCTCGGAACTGCCATCTTTGGAAGCGGTAAAATCTCCATCGGTGAGATTTTGAATGACGAGTTCCGAAAGGCTTCAGAGGTTGGATCGATTTCATAGATTTGATTGACATCAAGCTCGGGATTATCCTTAGGAAGCTCATTAGCTGATGTGTCAGGATATACGATAGCACTCGGAAGGGAAATCTGCTGGACTGTTGATACATCAATTACCATCGGGTTCGCTTCCGTGATTAATGTAACGGTAGTGCTCTCTGGCTGATTTGTTACTTCAGAAGGAGCAAAGTCTTCATCACTGAATTCATCTCTATTTAGTGGCCAAATACCTGATTTACGAAAACCGTTTACAGTGACACCTACCGAAACGGCTTTTAGAAAAGCCACACCCATCAGTTCTGCGACATCATACAATCTAATAACTTGTCTTGGAAATTTACGCATAAAATCTTCGGAAGCACTGGCATAGTAGCTTTTAAACGGCCCCATGAAGGCTACATCCAAAGGTTGCATTTTATTACCGCAATGTGGAGGCAACACAATTACAGTTATAAATTTTGCACGAGCCTTCTCTGCAAATGCCAGATTTTTGGAATGAGAGCTGTGCCCGTTGATTATTAGCAGAGCAGGATTCTTCTCCGTGGGGTTGACATGATTAGAAAATGATCGAAGCTGTCCAGGAAAACTCCGGACGGATTACAGTTGAACTTGGTTCGGTTCGGTGCTCCTTTTTTCAGCGTTTCGTTCATAGCAAAATTTACGTACTGTTCTGAGCTTGGTAAGCTTTAAAATGTGTCTGGATTTCGGTGTATTACGGTAACCATTCAGTTTTGTTTTTCTTTCTCTTATAAGAAATTATTTGCTGGAATTCGCTTTCAAATCACTTTCTTTTTATATCATCTTCGATAGGAGTTTTGATATTACTCAACTATTATGTATTTCAGACATGGACTGGACGGTTTTATGAAGAGGATGCTCAGCAGAACGGAGAACATTTTTTTTAAAGAAAATTTCCGGGTTGATAGATCGTCGTTCGAGTTGTTGTGTACAAAAATGATAACCTTGAAAAAGCAGGACACCCCGTTGCGAAACTGCAATCCCGTCAAAAAACGAGTCGCAATAGCGCTCTATGCACTAGGATCATCAGTGGAGTACAGCACTATTGCCATCCTGTTTGGTGTAGGAAAATCCACGGTTTGCGCCATTGTCCTGGAGTTTTGCGAGGAAGTTTGGAGAGTTCTCCGCTGCGCATGTTTCAATTCGTTCCCACTCCAGAACGACCATATCAAGGATTGTGTTGAAAGGATGGAACAAGGCTTCCCACAATGTTATGGTGCAATAGGTGAGGAAAAATATTTTTACGTATCATTTGAAATAATTTACGAATATTTATAAACATTCATGAATACTTTTCCTTCATAATAATTATTCTATTAAACTATTTTTAGATGGTTGCCACATCGAAGTAAGACCGGAAAAAGATGATGCCGTGGATTACCATAACTACAAAGGGTGGTACTCTACGGTGTTGTTCGCATGTGGACTACAGGGAATATACAGGGTAATTTGCATGTTTCTGTTGGTAGTTGTTCAAAATGACCACTTCCGTCAAGGTTTCTGGAACCTTTCCTGGAGCCGCAATATGGTCAACCCTGGGTACAACAGTGTTGTTATACGGTCCATAGGGGCTACTTGATTATTGGAATTTTGCTAGGAGTGATCCATCAAGTATCTCACGCTCTAAGGGTGAGGATGGTTTAAAAACCAGTGACAAGCAATGTACTGCCCATAATCGCATATAAGTACCATATGAATAGGAAATAAAGTAAAGATGGGACTGATATGCGGTTATGGTACTATTTTTTATTTATTACTATTTTATAATGTTAGGGTTATTCCCAGGCATGGAAAATCATTTACATTCATTTCGTGCATTCATTTACATTCATTTGCCTCTAACTTTTTTCTTCAACAGCATTTCGCAAAATAATGTGTAAAGTTTTTGTAGGTTTTGTTATTAGCTACAACTTTTGTAAACAAGTCAAATCCGTATCTCTTATGCATGACGAAGCAGAGCGAACAGAA
This sequence comes from Ochlerotatus camptorhynchus, assembly GCF_037179485.1. Lineage (NCBI taxonomy): Eukaryota > Metazoa > Arthropoda > Insecta > Diptera > Culicidae > Ochlerotatus > Ochlerotatus camptorhynchus. Next base: position 7,762,215 of record NW_027040849.1, read on the forward strand.
GCCACTACTGTTTTTCAGTGAATGTATTTTACATTCACTGAAAACAGTAACAATTTCTGCCCGCTCTAGTTCGTGATGCTTAAGAGATACAGATTTGAGTTATGAGCAAAACTTGTAGTTAATAACAAAACCTACAAAAGCTCTATACATCATTTTGCGGAATGCTGTTGGTGAAAAAAGTTAGAGGCAAATGAATCTAAATGAATGTAAGAAATGAATGCAAACAGGGGTTGAAACAGTTGACGTTTTTTACTACACTCGCTTCGTTGTCGTGCGCGACAGTCTGTTTGTATTCGAACACTCATGCTCTACCGTCGTCTTTCTTACGCAACACGACCGGTAGAATAACATTCGAGCTAAAAGAAAATGATCAAAATAGCTATCATATGACATGTGTTATTTCGTTGTAATTCCTCAATTTGGTGTAAATCAAACCATTTTTGATCAGAAATATTATTACTAGGACATCATTACTTGCTTTTTTCAGAATTCACACAAGTAAAACATTAGCAGCTCTTAATATGAGAAAAACCAAAATACATACATACGTGACGGTCTTCGGCGACAGTGTCGTATGACAGAGCCTGTCATATGACATTTTAGTTTGGTACTATACTATGATAGCTTATTTTGCAAGTGTCGGAAGCAAAGGCAGTCAATTATCACAGAAAATGTGTCGACTACCGTGACCGCTTACAAGACTGAATGCAAATGATTTTCCATGCCTGGTTATTCCCAGAGTCGATGTGACTTTTTGTCACTAGTGAAGTGAGAAAAGTCATGTCATGGTGAAGTGATTCCATTTGATTTTCACAGAGCGTCACTAACCACGACATAATTTTTCTCACTTACTAGTGACAAACGTCTCTTCGACTCTCGAAATAACCCCCGTTATCTAATTTTTTTCTTTCAACAGATATCGGTTTCAATACATAAGCGTTGGAAGTCCTGGGCGGTGTAATGATTACAATATTTTCGAAAAATCTAAACTCAAGACAACGTTTGAATATTCAATTTTAAAGCACCATTCAAAAATGATTGGGGGAGTTCATGTACCCGTCCTGTTAATCACCGATTCTGCATTCCGTTTGTCAGAAAATGTCACGAAACTCTATCCGTTTCGTGCAGACGCTACGGAAAAGGAAAAAAAAACTTTAATTATGCACTGTCAAAAAATAGGCGGGTTGTGGAAAACGCCTTTGGCATTTGAAAGCACGACTCCCATTGATAATGTAACGCTAATAATAAAAGCTTGCTGTGTCCTTCACAATTTTCTAAACTATCAAAATGATGCTATTAATCAGCAATGGCTACAACAACTACAGAACAATTAACGCGAAACGAATCGGGAAATGCCAGAACAAATTGTGACACTTACAGATATAAACCCATCTGCACAATCCATTCGAGAGGCGATTGCGAATTATTTGAGTAAGTAAAACTAATGTCTTGCTAAAAACCTCTGAGTGAGCAAATCCTACATTAAAAATTGTTTTATTTCTTCAAATAATTATCAGTTGCTCAGGAAAATTTTGACATCATCTCCCGTTCATCTCCCTTAGCAGTTCGTTTCTTTCGGTTTCTAAACCATTAAATCTCTCGTCAGTATCTCGAACACGCTCGAACTCCGCTTGTATTATTGCGTTGCTCGTCTTCACCTCATCGAGAATGTCCTGATTGACGAACTTTTTTTTCTTCGCAGCTGGGCGTCCCGACGACGATGGAGATCTAGGTGAAAATGGTGTCGGAGGGATCTACGATCCACTACAAGGGTGTTCATTCTCCAACCATTCTTCGGTTGCATCTGAAATGTACACTGATAAAATTTCAAAGATTGTTTTTATGTGTCCCACACATGAATTTTTGCAATGTGATCAACAAATGATATCTATGTGTCGAACACATACTGAATATGTGTACACATAAAAGCCATGTGTAACCACACATACTATTCATTTGACTTATAAATTTCACGTGTGCTTCTAGGTGGATTCTGTTTATGTGTGGCCACATGAAAATCATGTGGAATTTTATATGGAAATTCGGCAATAAACATGTGTGGAATTCTATTAGTGTGCAGAAATAGCAAAGTTCGACTGTTTGATCGATAATGAATATTACTAGGTGAGATTTCAAAGTCTAGAACACATAATCGATAATCTCATAACTTCGTGTGTTTGTTTTTCATCAAATCGCTAGAATGACCACTAATCGCTAAAAAAAAAATGAAGGGCATGGAGGATTCGTTTATCCAGAAGTGGAATAGGATACCATGAGTTGAAGCCCGAGCTTTTTGAGGGGTTGAAATGTTGATTTTCAATGTGAGTTTTGAGAGGTTTGTTTTAATGGTGGTCTTTTGTTGCAGTGATTGAATTATTTCGGGAACACCGCCTTCGAGTTAGCACCACTGAAGCCTCTAAGGGTGTCATAAATCGCTGCACTAAGGGAAAGAATTTCGTCAGCCGATCCGAAGTTTGTTCAGACGAAAATGGAATCTGAATCCAAGAAGCCAGCTCTGCCGACAGAAGGACGGTTTAGGGTGCTGGATGCACGGGTTAAGTATGTTCGCTTTACAAAGATCTTTAGGAAGGCCAAGAGTACTCAGGGAATGAGTGAGGATATGCGTCGGAAGATGGAACGTTACATGGAAATGTGTCAGACTGTACTCAACTGCGTTTGAAATCTTATAGATAAAACCCTAATCAAGAGCTAATTGATCCCGACGACAGTTCGGTGTTGAATGTGAAACGGAAGACATTCACAAAAATGATACCGTGTAGTAGGAATACCGACTGTAATATAAAATACTATAAAAGTAGATATGCAAGAGCACTGCCGGGAGAGCAGATGTATATATAGGAAAAGATTCATGCACTAATCGTTATGAGCTAACTAATTAAACTCACCACCGGCATCAGAAATGCTCTCTTCTGCAACCTCTTCCACATTGTGGATACGGAAGCTGCCTAGAATTCGATGCACTTCCACATAATACGGCCACTTTGAAGGCGACCCTCCAGATGGCCCAATCAGATTTTTCTCTTTCCTTGAAAATATTTGAAACTCGAATATTCACATAATCTAATTGATTAACTTCCCTTACCTGTATCTAGCAGTGAGATTGTGCATCCTGATTTTTAACTCCTCAGCAGATACCGTAAACCCATGCTGCTCGAACGTAATCCACATCTCCTCCACCACATGACTATTTTTCCTTGCCCCACGAAGGTCGTTGATTTTCTCCTCCCATAACTCGAACAGCAGAGACATTTGAGCTACTGACCATACATTCCGCTTGCTTTTGCTGAGTTTTCTTGTAGGCTCCATTTTCTTTAATTAAAATTAAACTCAAGTTGCGATTGAAGGAGGAAATTGATGACGCCAACTGAAGGAGGCAAATGAGAGAATTGATTGGGAAAATGCATGCGTCACATGGACTGTAAACAAAAATATCAGCCAGTGCTATGTAGGCCGGGATGCCAAGTACCACTTTTCCACTTTATATTACGAAAGGAACGTGATATACGCTATATCATGCTTCGTGCGTAATATAGAATGACAGCTTATTTATACGGGATATTACTTGATATCGAGCGCGATATAGCTGCTATATCACGAATCGCTCTATATCACGTAATATAGAGCGTAGTGAGAACGTAGCATTAGACCCACTTAAGTTCGTTTAACTTCTTGTAGTTTTTATTTATGCTCTCAAAAAAAAAAAAGAAAAAAAAAGTGGGTGGGACAATGTTTTGACTGTGCCATCCAGATATTAATGTGCGTAGGACATGTCGTACCTGTTCCACCCACTCCTCGTACGTCTTCCCTACAGTTATATTTTCAGGCAAGTATATTTATTTCAAGATGAATTTATTATTAATTTTCCTATATTCCACATACTTGCTGGTGGAAATGAAAATTCGACACTTTCGTGCTTGTACAGATTTTCCTGGTAGCGATGCCACCATGGGTTCTTCTCTTACAGAGGTGATTCCATTCGGGAATAATATCAACCTCTAGCAAAACTAATTTCACCCTCCTTCACAAACGATGCCTGGCAATTCCCTCGCCATCAAGAAATCGCTTGCCTTGTATCCACGACACTGCTGACACATGCACATTGCACATACGGCCACAGTTGAACAGCCAGTAGTGGGAAGCGAAACAATGCCGGTGAAGCTGCAACTGCAATCCTTCCGCGTTGTTTCCTTGACGGACTACTTCAGCAAATGCATGCCATGGAATCTCTCCGGAGTTGAACTTCATGCGCTTATAAACCCGGCGAAGATGCACAATCAGCATACAATCGAATCGATTACTATTATTGATACTCGTTGCTGGCACCACACTCGTCTCGTCGGTTTTCATTAGCATATAATTCAATTACGTTGATGTGCGATGATGGCTGGGTAAATCGGAGCATTCTGCATTCCATTTAAACCTCGGCTGCTGCCACTGATGGTGGTGGTTGGATCCAATTCCCTTGCCTGCCATCGGATCGGTGCACCAGTTCAACATTAAATTATGAACAATTCCCCTCCGGAGAATGCAACGCAGTCAGAGTTCAGAGTGCGGCATCCATTTTGTTCATTTTCGGTTTGATTCGTCTTCGACTCAGATTACACCAGCTGCATTGCCATCCTCGTCTTTATTGATGTCATCACTTTTGCTTTTTACGTGAAAGGACCACTCGAAGGAGCGTCGAAAGTGCCAAAGTCAGTTGACTGGAACGGACCCGAGTCGGGGCAAGAGGCAGCAGAAAGGATTGGTACGTTATTTGCGAGAAATTGTGCATCAAAATGGATCCATTCTTGGGTGGGTAATCATATGAATTGTGAACAACGATGATGTGACGACGATGACGCTGAAAGGGACTGATTCCACTCTGGATGAAGCAAATGTGAAATGGAGTGCACCAGTGTGGCAATCAGTGACGGCAGCCAATCGAGGGCGACACCCATTGGTTGGGCTTAAGAGCTGTGCCAATAGGATCTGAAAATTCCGGGCACAATGGTGCACCGATGGTGCTGTCACGGATGTGGGCAGTTCAGTTATTTTTTTTTCAGTTCAATCAAGAGAATTTTATTGCATGGAAAAACAATATGATGCAGTCCAACCACTGCGTGGGTTGAGACAAATATTGGAAAGTTTGTCCAAATTCCGATTAACTACAATTTTACAAAGGTATTTCTTAAAAAAATTGTATTGGGAAGTTTGTGCGTCATTGGAAATTTGAAACCGTTGAATGTCGGTAATATCATCAATCCAGTCCCATTCACTGCTCTCATTTGTCGTGTGGTTGCAATGAATCGCATCATGATTTCCATCCTTCTTGGAAACGAGGAACCAATTTTGTCCAACAATGGGAAGCAAGAGCTAGAGCTACATCCAACAATGAACCCCCCAGCAGCATAGATAAATTGCGAACCGAGTCGAAAGTCCTCCCATTTCCTTTTCTTAAGATGGCACCAACAACCAACAACCAACTAACACGCCGACATTATTGGTGGGCATAAATTTTTCGGCTGTCCTCTTCCCCAGTGCCTCAAGCAGCAATTCAACCCGTTTTCTAAAGGCAACCAAACTCCACCGAAACCGAAGTGCGGAGAGCGAACGAAAAAAGTTTTATTTTATCCAATTTGTCGCAAATGTGGCTTTTTCTCTATGAAAACCAAGCACGATGTTTTATGACCGCCTCCGACCAGCAGCACTGACTGGTACTGTGTATCCTCTTATCCCCCGCCATACCCGGTTCGGGCTTCTAGGCCCCCTAATTTATGCCGGATTTCATTCGGATGCGTAATTTTCCCCCCGTTGCCCCTCACTGCCTTCATATCCGTCCGTCGTCGACATCGAAAGTGCATGGACGACTATTGGTGGATTGTGGAAGGCAATTTGCATTTCATGAATTTTCGGAATGTACACGCAGTGCTAAGCTGGTCGTCTTTTTTTTTTTCGGCCGGTTAGATCCCGGTCAGTTGGAGCGGTGCTGTGCGGAATGTGGTTGCAACTTGTGGTAAGTTGGCTGATAATAAATTGGCTCATTCTAGAGCTGATTGAGGCTCCTCGTGCTGGTCAATGTTGGGTGGATTTCTGGGAATTTAAAATTAATCAATCCGATGATGTGGCTGTTTTCACTACACATTGAAAGACGGCTTATGTTAGCTCTCTGCAGACATTTCTTTGATCTGCTTTGCTGATGCTCGCACCAGAAGGGTTGGCAAGTTCATAATATGTGCTAATGGTAGATGTTCTATGATTTTAGTCAATTTTGAAGTATCCGTTGTGTTTATTTCAGAAAGTTTAGCATTTTCAATAAGTATTCAAATAAAAATTCTTAAAAGGGTACTTTTCATGTTATTTTAGTTATTAAAAGTACTTTCAATATTTTTTTCAGTGTGCTTTTTTCTGAAAAGCAATCCAGTTTCCTACAACTTTGTTTCAGATGTCATTTCGATTTGAAGAGCTGTTTTCTTCAGGGATAGACAAAAAACAATTGACACAACAGTGGGGCCCTGTTTACTAAAAATGAACACATACATAATGCATAATGCATAATCCGTACACTGTGTTGAGGATGAATCAAAATCCGTACATGAATGTGAATCGATCCAAATCAATAAAAAAAAACATGTTGCTATCTTGAATAAAGTATTTTTTGAGAAGTTGCTTGGCTAGGAGTCCAAAACAGCTATACTCGTTTAAATACACTAGTTTACAGCATATTTGAACTTTGTACGCTGATGATCATTTCCCATGTAAAATCGTGCGCTGAATCCAAAAATGTTGTCCAAAAAAAATCTCAGTAGGATAGTTTTGGAGATATAGGGGAAACAGCCCTATTAATGCGTTACGTTAGCATCGTTAGAAGCCTATTGTTGTGTATGGAGGTCTCCATATACAATAATAGGCTTCTAAAGCGCTGGCCATACTGAGCAGTTAAAACATGTTAAAACGGTTTTCAAATAATTGCAACACAGAAACAACCATCAAGATAGCGCTATAACATGTTATAACTCTGTAGTCTGAACGTACTATAACGCTGCTAACGTATCGCAACAATAGGGCTGTTTCCACTAGCTAAAAAATGAAATCTCACTAAAAAAAAAAACGTGTTTACTAAAACTCAAATATCTCCGGCTGTAATGAACTAATATTAATAATTTTAACGCCAAATTAAACGTGCTAAATTTGATTTTGATCGTTATAACATTATTTTTTCCGTGAGAGTAATGGTAGAACCACTATAAACATTTTTATTTACATTGCTTAAAAACTTAGCAGAAATTCAATTTTTCTTAGGAAAACTTAAAACAAACAAACTATTAACTATGGCAAGATGGACCAACCATGGTCTTAGCCGTCATCAGACAACAGCAAACAAAAAAAAAACTATTAACTAACAACAGTACCACTAATCTCACTGACAATTGATGTTGAATTGATCGAACGAAAAATTTCTTACCTCTAATTTAGCGTTAAAATAATTGATATATTCTCATTGCAACGGGAGAAATTTGGATTAAAGAAAACAAACTTTTTTAAAGTGAATTTTCATTTTTTAGCTGTATCTCGAAAACTATCCTACTTAGATTCAGCGCCATAAGAATCATTCGTCCAAGGTTCAAGTTCATTTTTTTACCATTATTTTTTTAACTAGTGATATCAGCGTTAGATTAATTGATGCTCCAATCGATTCAAAGGAAAGGTAACTGATTTATTTTTATTTAAGAACGTGACTGTTCTGGATTTTTATGCTAACTAATATCATGTTTAAGGATTCCTCCAAATTTGATTCTATATCAGTGCTTTGGGTTAAATATTCTTACTAGAGTCACAACTTCGAGGTCTTTGAAATTTGAAATGTGATAACGTGCAAGATGCGCCATACTTTGGAACTTGGGGGTACTCCAGCTCAACGCTACAAAACATTATTAACCGGGACTAAACTGGGCGGTGTAGCTTGGAGAATGTTGTCGAATAAATAATATCAAACTGAAGAAAAGACTGCCGAAACATCTTTAATACACTGATAATAGGAACACTCCACCAACCTACTGGCATCAAACGATAGAATAAGCGGTTCCTAAGATGGTAGCCCTATAATGACGGATAAGTAAAAAAAAAATTACAACCATCTTAGAAACCAACAAAAAAAGACAATGAACTGACATCAAGGATTAGTTTTTCGTTTTGTGCATGAAAAATAAAATTGGTAAGTTAACGACCGTAAATTAATTTAATTTAAAACGTCAAGATTATAATCATAAAAATGCAGATCTTTCATTGCTTCTTTTCCGCAGCTTTCTTCTGCTTCTTCTCCATTGTTGCCATTGACTTTTCAAGTTATAATGCTTTCTTGCTTCCAACTTTCTTCCCTCTTCTTTCTCTTCTTCCTCTTTTTCCTCTCTCGCTCAACCTTTTTCAATTGTCGTTCTTCAATCCTTTGTTTCTTTGCGTTCTCTTTATCAATTTTCTCCCGTTCACTTTCATGTATATTTCCGGCCATTTCTCGCTGGTGGTTTCTGCTGGGAATGCTCTCTTGCCCATTTCTGTCTGCTCTATGTAATTTGTATATGCGTGTTGGTGATATCCTGTAGGGGAGCTGCGTTGTTTTCCTTTTTGGCTGGTTCTTGACGCTCTTCATTAAAACATATTAATAATATAACATTTACAATACGATTAAAATAAGAGAGTAGTGATTCAAAACGCCATCTCTTATGGTGGTGAATAGAACAAAAAATTTCCTGGATGCTTCTCGGTAAGATTTCCCCGCACACATCATTGCCACTGTCTTCTCCAAATCCTCCTTAGCTTCCCTGATCTGCTGAAAAACATTGGAAAAAGTAGAGTCGTCATTGTTAATGCACAAGTGTACGGATTTAGAATCAGCTGTTATATATGGATCGAAATCCGTACAGTACTAATTTTGATAAATAAATACCATATGAATGATCCATTGCTTAGAATTGAGATATAAAACGATTAACACTTACCTTTCCCATCGACCTTCAGGAAACTACTTGCAAAAATCACTTAAATACGCTTAACAACTGAAGATTTTCTTAGGAAATCGTTAAGAACGCAACCGATTGACAGAAATGCCCGACACTTGATAAGGTTTTTATTTTTCTTATTTTAATTGTGTGACATTCTGTTTTATTGTTGACGTAAACATCAAGCTAATGCATGAATGAACATGGATATGTATTCATGTATAATATTTACATTGTTATGATGCATATAAATAAACAAATTCAACAGGGTGTACGGATTTCGGTGCTGTACGGATTTCGGTCCCGCACGGTACAAAATATCATCATAATGTTGTATTATTTCATAATTTCATAAAACATATTTTTAGCCAAAATGAATGGAAGGCACCCTGTTTCTGACTAACCTAAAAAATGTAGTTTGACATCGATTTTTAATATACCTTGGATATTCACTAGCACCAACCAGTGGAAACTAACGATTTTAAATTGGCTCACATTAGACTAGCCAATTGATCCCAAGCAAATCGATTAACGTACCCCCTTCTAGTCAAAATTCTAATACTACACAATGTTTGTTTTGATTTGCTATGAAAGTTGACAGATAAAATGATGAGATCGTGAATTTTCCTATGTTTCGAGGGGTGCATCGGTTAGCTTCGGACCGAAGATAGTACCAGAGCTGAGCCAAAAAGTTGAACACGTTTCATCGGGACCTTGCTACTAGTCTTAGAGTAACCTCTATGCTAGCACGCTCTCACATATCGCACCAATACAAGCGGACGTGAAAATCTCTACATGGAACAGCACAAAGCATAGGCGAGTAAACACATACCTCTGTGTGTTTGCACGTCAAAAATAAAGAGACATGCAATGAGCTAAAGCTGTGAGCTTTTATTTATGAAAAATGTGCACTCATACAGAATGAGAAAATTTTACAAAACATACAAATTTTTCGAGTTGAGTGACGTATAATATTGTAGCCGAAATTTTGTTTTTGTTTAAATGTTCCAACGTCGAAGTAGGTAAAATAAGTCACGGTTCTTTTAGCAGTTCGTGGTCTTTTATTGAACAATGCTTTAAAACTACAAAAACAATAATCATTAGCAAACATATAGTAGAGAGTTATAATTTCCTTACAATTCTGGTGACCTTTCTAACTCAACTCTACTTCTAGTCGAATACGTTCGATTCACTTGGTTAAACGGCTATAGCTTTGATGGATGACATCGCATTAGGATTACGATAGTTTATAATTTATTTTAGCGACCCCGGCGTAGTGGTTAACATACATACCTCTCACGCCAAAGTCACGAGTTCAAATCTCACCCCCGGACAAGTCGCGAATGACCCAAGAGTGTTAAAGTGACAATAATAAAAAAGTAAAAAAAAAAAATTTATTTTCAGAAGTCTACTGGAACGGAGCCAGTAGATGGGAGGTCCCTCCACTTTGCGTCGATTTCTCTGTAGCCCGGCGCTTAAAAGCCGGAGACAACTCTCCGGAGATGCGCGCTTACGTCGCCAAAATCCTAGGGACTAAGTATCACGACTACCATCACCGATACACGGACGGTTCTAAAGCTAGAGGAAAAGTTGGATGTGGAATCGCAGACCCTACTGAGAGCCCTTTTTTTTCGGCTCCCTGCCCAATGCTCCGTTTTCTCCGCGGAAAGTGCGGCCATTCTCCACGCTGTTACTATAAACCCATTTGCATCTTATCAGACTCGGCCAGTTCGCTTTCTGCCCTAGAATTCCAATTCCCAAGGCATCCATGGATCCAGGGGATCCAAGAAATATCCCCACCCAATACAATTTTCCTCTGGGTACCGGGTCACTGCGACATTAGAGGTAATTGTGAAGCAGATCATCTGGCAGCTACCGGCCGCTCTGGCAGACTTTCAGTAAAGACGTCCCTGGTCCCGACATTAAGCGATGGGTCAGGTTCATTATCCACAACGTCTGGAACCTTGAGTGGGCTTCCACAGGGCAATATTTTACTCGGAAGGTGAAAAGAGAGACTTCCAAATGGCAGGACACTCCAAGTCGACAAGACCAGATTATCTTGTCTCGTCTCCGTTCCGGGCACACACGTGCAACTCACAACATGGGCTGCTCCTCCGATTTCCGGAAAACTTGTGACACTTGCAACCTTACCATGACAGTGGAACACATTTTGGTAGATTGTCCAGTGTTCAGAAATATAAGAAGTCTCTACGGTATACCGAATAGTATAAGGAACGCCTTATCGAATGACCCATCAACCGAAGCAGCAGTCATCTGCTTTACTAAAGACGCCAATTTTTACGAAAGTATTTAAGCCCAAGGACTGACACGACCACCAACAATCCGCTATTGACACTGACTACCGACTGCGACAAATTACTTCTACCTAAACTACGCCAGCAACTGTGACACTACTCAGCTATTATATGTGTACTATTGTTTGAACCTGAACTCCGAACTCTGAAAAAAACTCTGTATTAGGAAAACCTCCTTCCGAGGTCCACTTTCTAGCCGGGGACCCCTTTCTGGGGCCCCAAACACCCAACTCTGTTATTTGGGGCACCCCCTTCTGGGGTTGCCAGAGATGAACCAGCCGATGGCTGAAAGTCTCTTTAATAACGAAAGATAAGATAAGGTAAGATATAATATACTTAGAATAAGTTTACTTACTATTTTAGCTAGTTTGCTTGTATGATTCAGCAAATACAACATATATAATATATTTTTTTTTTTTTTTTTTTTATTAATTTATTTGTACAGGCTCAATCGAATAAACTTTACAGAGCCGAGTTATCATTTGCATTATACATGATTCATGTCTTAAATCTAGAGTTAAAGGAATTGAACCGATTACTCGCGGTCGTCTCGAGGTTAGTGGAGATTTACAATTTTTTGGATGGGGAAAGGGAGAAGGAGGTTTGAAATATGATTTATTATACAAATATTTAATTAATCCTAAAACATGAACTTATTTCTATTCATTTTGAAGACAAACATAAAAAAAACTACACGCACAATACACAAACTAAACACAAGGTTAATCAAACTTACAATCTTAGGTTAGTATTCTTAAAGTAAACATATATGAGTTTCATAAACTCCAGATCACGTCTAGCCAAAATATCCCGAACTGGAACATTAGGTTGTCTACCTCGAGCCCGAAGGGAATCGCATAGCTCAGATCTGACTCCACGATGCTCAGCACAAGACCAAAGGATGTGATCGGCGTCTTGGTAACCTTGTCCACATTCACAGAGATTGCTGTCTCCCAGCCCAACACGAAACAAGTGAGCGTTTAACGAATAGTGATTGGACATGAGGCGAGACATCAGACGAATGAAGTCTCGACCCACATCCAACCCCTTGAACCAAGGACTCTTCGACACCTTAGGGATGATCGAGAATAGCCATCGTCCCAAACTTCCTTCACTCCATTTATTTTGCCAGCTGGCGAGCGACTGTTGACGATAAATGAAGAAAAATTCATTGTAGGCGATTTGTCGATCGTAAATATCGCCTTGCATAGCGCCCACCTTAGCAAGTGAGTCCGCCTTCTCATTGCCCGGAATCGAGCAATGAGATGGGACCCATGCAAAGGTGATGACAAAAGATCTTAAAGATAAAGCACTCAGAAGCTCTCGTATTTTCATGAGAAAATACGAGGAGTGCTTTACCGGCCTCATGGATCGAATAGCCTCGACAGAACTGAGACTATCCGTAAAAATAAAATAATGATCTGGTGCAAGTGAGGCGATCGTTTCTAGCGTATAATGTATTGCCGCCAGCTCAGCAACATATCACATATATAATATATGTAGTAGATCATAACCTATAAGTTTCTTAATAGTTCATAAATTTTAGCATAGGAATTCATAATAGATTATGCAATAAGGCAACTTACTCCAACTGCATCATCACTACTATTGTTTATTTGTATACTAGCTATAATTATATATTACTCAATAATACTTCTAATTAGTAAAAATCGGTTGGTTAAACACCGCGCATGAATAGCATTCACCGTCTGCTTTGTTTTTGATTTTCATTTTAATTTGATAACTAATCTCTCTCCGTCATCCCATCTGTGTGGACGAACTTCTGACATGCTAACCTAGTCAGTACGGGGTGTCTCTATGTCCCTGTGCGATCTTGAGGCGTGCGTAGTGACGCTCGTTACGCTTCGCTCAACATTCCCCGGCCCGTAAAGCTGCTCCAATTTTTCAGCTTTACTATTACCAAAAATGTCCATCACTGCTAGCAACAGGCCTGCGAAGGATTCCTGAAGCCGTCTTGACCTTCGCTTGTCTTATCCGACCATCCTTTTCCGGGATCAATCAATCACTGCAATCACTCTTCCTCGTATCCACCGATTTCTAGCTCCTTCATCAACCAAGAACACTACATCTCCAACTTCAATGGGTTTCGTATCTTCGAACCATTTTGTTCTTCGGGTAATCGTCGGTAGATACTCTCGTATCCATCTGCGCCAAAACTGATCGAGCATGTATTGACATAGCTTCCATCCGCTGCGAAGTGTTTCCTCTTCATCCGTAGCAGCTTTCTCTGTTTGCTTTACTTCATCCGAACTAAGCTAAATGAAATGGTTCGGCGTAAGCGCTTCCTGGTCTGACGTCCCTAGCGGCATATACGTTAATGGTCTCTAGTCTCTGCTTCACACAGCACGCATTAGAATACTTCCACTGATGGTGTTCGTGGATGATTGATGGAGTTCATAGCCGTTTTCACCGTCCTAACCATCTTCTCCCACGCACCGCCCATGAGCGGGGAGGCAGGCGGGATGAAGTTCCACCTGGTGTTAGCGTTTGTAAAGCTTTCTAACAACTCCTGATTTATTTCCTGGATCTGTTTCGCTGTGGTGAGATTGAGTTTAATGATTTTTGCTTTACACCCGAATGCAACCGAAACTTCCATAACGGCTTGCAGCAGTCTCTTCGCGTCTGCCATCGGTGAAGATTAAAAAGAGAAAGCAAACTATGCTTTCTTTACCTAAGAAAACGATGTGTAATGGAATCATTTTTGTGTCGAGTCAACGCTCAGCTTGATTTTTGTACGTTGTGAATAGTCTCACAATATCGAAGGAGCTTGTAAAATCAATATCAAGCATGATATTTTGTTCCAATATCACGCGTGATATTGCAAGCGCATGAGAGCGGAAAAATATCAATTGATTTCTGATTTTTCCAACACTGCCAGTATGCAATAAACGAATTACTCTGTTACAAACGCAACGCAACGCAACGCAACGCAACGCAACGCAACGCAACGCAACGCAACGCAACGCAACGCAACGCAACGCAACGCAACGCAACGCAACGCAACGCAACGCAACGCAACGCAACGCAACGCAACGCAAAACATTGCATCACTTCCTACAGTTCATTTTCGCAATTCTTAGTTAGCTTGTAGCAAACACCAAAATTTCAAACAATTGAAAACGTTGAAGGTGACGGACAAGCAGCACCAGCAGTAGCAACAGAAGCAGCAGTAGTAGCAGCAGTGGCAGCAGCAGGAACGGCAGCAGCCGAGATTCGTGTAGCCGTGACCGATGCTGTAAACCTCGGTCCGGTCACGACACTACCCACATTGCATGTCGTCTCTCAGCAGTCATTTTTTTTTCAACATCGAGCCATCCATGCCGACGAAATCTCCCTTACTGTCACGGTAACACTGTAGTGGCAGCTTGCCAAATCTGGCCAGAACTTCACTGGACCTTTGTGAGCCCTAATGAAAAGGAGTATACATTGCTCATGGCACTCTTGCTTATACAGCTTCGAGTCCATCGTTTTGTTGGTGATGCTGCGTGCTTTCGGGAGTTCATGTCGACAAATATTGTCTCTGCTGCCTGCAACGTCACGTTCCACAGTGACTTCGATACGATACGTTCATCAGCAGCTACGAAGCAGGTTAAACCGAAAGGGAAAAGAAAAAGGCCCACGCACATTCGATCCGGATCGGACGCGTTGCGGCAAAGTGACAACTAAATCTATTGTCTTACTGTCAAATTTACGTCAACGCAACGCAAACGGATCTAATGTGGGTGGCAATAAAGGGTTTCCTGAATACTCGCGTAACATTTGAAAAGGGCCTATCATTGTTGATCGATTCTCTTCGTCGACTTTCTCTTTGGTTTACCACGGCTACATAAACGAATTTCAGACTAAGCTCGCAGCACAGTTCGACAGAAGATGATGTTAGTTTGCGCCTGAAACAACACACTCAATACAAAATTCATTTGCAGTCGGATTATTCGCGACAGAGAAAATCGATAAAGATAATTGATCAACAATAATTAAGTGCCAACATTTCAAAGGGGCGTAATTGCTTTTGTAAACAATGGCTTAAGCTATCGATTTCTCGCAAATAAAAGTCCATCCCCCCAAATTAACAATGCTAGCTGGTAAAGGAAACATTCATTTACCTGCTGGTGTCATTAATCTTCATGAGTAAGTTTTAATTCACGAGAAATCGACGGCTAAAGTCATTGTTTACAAATAAAATTACGCCCCTTTGAAATATTGACACTGAATTTCTTGGATCGTAGTTTACGTTGATGGAGCAAGGAGTCGTGGATCAACTCTTGATCGACGGTGTGATTGAACCACTTTGCCTTCAGTGGACAAACAATGTTACACGCACGGAATCGGAATCCAAGGTGGTACAGTTGGGAATATCCGGTATTAGCGGTGACAAGCGATATATGTTGGAGCGGGTAAGAACGGTTGAAAGTTTCAGGCTACCTCCACAATCTCTTCGCTTCGAATAGATGAAACAACAATTTCAATATCTTCAGGGGCTACCAGTGAACAGCTACTGCCGAGCAGTTTCTCGTATCCTGATTGAGTTAAACAATACCGACTTGATGATGACTCTGAAGAACCGGATCGGCAAACCTCTGGAGCCAGTTGCGACGAAAATGAAGCTAGGACGGGTTTGTTATGGTGTTATGATTGTATCGAGTTTCCCGAAAGCCGTTCGACGGCAGAGCTGGGGCATAAATGTCTCGAGCGTAAACTGACTGCGCATCTGGAACTTTACAACAAACTGAAATTACACATCGCTGACCTGGTGGCCAAAGAGTATATCCATAAGGCGATACCGGAGGAACTGGCGGACTTTGATCCACGGAGGACCTGATTTCCTCCGTTTGGATTGGTTATCAACCCAAATAAACAAAGAAAGATCCGTATGTTGTGGGATGCGGCAGCGAAGGTAGAAGGCGTGTCATTCAACTCCATGCTTCTGAAAGGACCCGGTCTTCTAACATCCCTCAAGCAAGGTTGCAAATACTCATTTCAGCTAAAATAATGTTTTTCGGAATAATAAACCCAAAAGATTGTATGATGACATGTTTAACTTGTAACTTACAAGAAGAGGTTACAAAATATGCGTTTGAAACATAAAACCTGTAAATTTTGCTTTCCATGAGTCAC
Organism: Ochlerotatus camptorhynchus; assembly: GCF_037179485.1. NCBI lineage: Eukaryota > Metazoa > Arthropoda > Insecta > Diptera > Culicidae > Ochlerotatus > Ochlerotatus camptorhynchus. Next base: position 7,778,662 of record NW_027040849.1, read on the forward strand.
AATCAGCGATTTGCTGATCGCTGAGTGAGTGAGTGAGTGTGTGAAAAATCGCTGATTGTGACTCTCATGAAGTTAAATAAACAGGTTTAATATGTCAAACACATGCTTTGCAACCTCTTCTTTTATCTTACCAATTCAAAATAAGATCATAGCATCTAATTATTTCATAATCTAAAAAAAACATTGTTTTAGCTGAAATGAGTATTTGCAACCTTGCCCTCAAGTCAATTTTACACCGTTTCCGACAGTGACAGATAGCTGTGGTAAGGGAAGTTAGGGAAATGTTTTCTCAGTGCCTGAGATCGAAAATCATAATGCTTCGTGTGGCATGATGATCGATCACTACCAGTTGAAGTCTACGTGATCGATGTTGCCACTTTCGGTTCAACGTGCTCACCATGCTCGGCGCAGTACGTAAAGAAGTAGAGTGCTGAGGAGTATAGAACAGAATTTCCAGAAGCCGTCGAAGCAATAATCAACAACCACTACGTCGATGACTACCTCAAGAATAGGGACACCGAAGAAGAGGTAATCCGAATAGCGTCAGAGGTTAAGCAAGCTCATGCCAAGGCTGGATTCGAACTCCGTAACTGGTTGTCGATTCAGAAGAAGTCGTTCGACGGGTCAGGGAAAGCTCTGCAAGCTAATGCAAAAGCTTCGCGACGGACAAGTCTACAGGAATCGAAAGAGTTCTCGGAATGCAATGGCAGCCCATCGACGACGAATTGACCTTCAGATTTTGCTTGCGGGAAGACGTCGCACAGTTGGTGAGTAGCGACATGATTCCAACCAAGCGAGAAGTTCTTCGAGTCGTCATGAGCGTCTTTGATCCACTGCATAGTGGGCAAAAAATGACAGACCGCGACTAAATTGAATATCTCGGCTGCCAAACGGTTTCAGTCAACATGTTATACATAATCTCAAAGGAAAAACTCTTCTGAATCGATTGGTGGTGACCGGAGACTTTTGCGTACCGAGATAGAGGGCCGAGATCAACCCGAGTTCCCGGTAATGTAGGAAATGCCACTATCTATCGACATAATTTTAGACTTTACTCAACGTATATTACTGTAAACTGATAGTACTAAGTAACATCCGGATAATCTGTATTGACCGATAAAGTGACCACGTTATAAAACATGTCCTACATGCTTGCGGTTTATTCTATATTGTTCCGAATCAAGATCTTAAAGCGTATTTAACATGGAATACATAATTTGGAATATAGTGGCCATATCCTGATTCTCCGTATAATCTGGATTGACCGATAAAGTAGTCACATTATATACATTGTTCTAGAACTGTTGTTTGTTCAGGATGAAGAGAACAATTTATATAATGTGACTACTTCATTGGTCAATCAAGATTATCCGGAGAATCAGGATATGGCCACTGTATTCCAATATATGTATTCCAAGTTAAATACGCTTTGATATCTTGATTCGAAACAATATAGAATAAACCGCAAGCATGTAGGACATGTTTTATAACGTGGTCACTTTATCGGTCAATACAGATTATCCGGAGAACCATAATATGGCCACTTTACCCCAAAATTTCAATTCTTTATTAAATTCGCTTTGATCTCTTAATTTTGAACAACATAGAAAAAATCGCAAGCTTCGAGCACAATTTTTATAATGTGGCCACTTTATCGGTCAATCCAGATTATTCGGAGAATCAGAATATGGTCACTACACCCCAAAATATGTATTCCATATTCAATACGCTTTGATCTCTTGATTCTGAACAACATAGAAAAAATCGCAAGGTTCTAGCACAATTTTTATGATGTAAAGTGGCCACATTTTTTATGATGTGGCCACTTTATCGGTCGTTCCGGATCCTCCTTTAGGCCAGTACAGTTTTCCTGAGGGCGTATATGGTGTTTTTACACCATATATACTTAGTACTATCAATTTACAGTAATATACGTTAAGTAAAGTCTAAAATTATGTCGATAGATAGTGGCATTTCCAACATTTTAGAGATGAAATAGCCTAAGGCTAAAAATCTCTTTAATAAAGAATTAAAAAAAAAAAAATCCAACGTTACCGGGAACTCGGGTTGATCCCGGCCCTCTATCTCGGTACGCAAAAGTCTCCGGCCAATGAAGCTACCACCAATCGATTCAGGAGAGTTTTTCCTTTGAGATTATGTATAACATGTTGACTGAAACCGTTTGGCAGCCGAGATATTCAATTTAGTCGCGGTTTTGTCACTTTTTGCCCAGTGTGCACTGGGACTAGTAGCAGCATACGTTGTTCACGAGAAATGGGACCAGTGAATTCCTGAGAAAATCTGCAGTTGATGGCATCGACTCGACCGAGAAACAGTACTGCGATGCTACTTTCCAGGATACATCAGTGCTGGCTTAGACAACATAGAATTACATGTTTTTGTGAGATGAAGCACAAGTACGCTGGTCAAAGTCCGAGGTATTCCCATTGAAACCACTACTGTCCAATCCATGACTGGAATTGCAAGCGGCAGCTCTTGGCAGTCGTCTAATGAAGTCTGTTCAAGAGAGCCACACCTTACCTATACGACGTCGAATGATCTAGAGTGATTCAAGCACTGTATTGTCTAGGATCCAGTCGGACCAACGTAGATATCGACAGTTTGTCGCGGTGAGAGTCGGTGAGATCCTGAGCGAAGCCAGTATAGACGAATGGCGGAATGTTCCTCAAAAGCTGAACGTGGCTCAGTGGTTGACGTTTACCAGAGGAATTACGAACCGTTCAAGAGTATCATCGTGAAATCACCGAACCACTGATCGACTACAGACGTTTCTGTGCTAACTGCTCCGGAAAGGTGCGAAGCCGGTGAATATTTGTCTCGGGAAGAGCTGCAGTGCACTTGAGGAAGCACTCTTTCGGTGGATACAAATGGAAACGTACCCCGACGAAATGATCGCAGTCGAAGAACAACATCAACGATTTCCGAAGCAAGCCCCCAGACTCGAGAGCACCAGTACACGTTGCAAGTTGTCGCCGATGTTGGACGAGACAGGAATGCTGCGAATGGATGGGCGTATTGGTGCCGCTCATTACGCATCGTACGCAGGTAGATTTCCGGTTATTCTGCCGAAAAACCACTGCGGCACCGGCTTTATCTTGGACTGGTATCATCGACAATATGGTCATGGCAAATCTGAGACTGTGGTGAACGAGGTGAAACAGAGGTTCCATGTCTCCAGTTTGCGGAATGCTGGCCGCAAAGTAGCAAAGGCGTGCAAGTGGTGCGTCGTTCGAAAGGCAACTCGTATATCATCGCTTCCAGAATGCAGACTAGTAGCGTACATGTAACCGTTCACCTTCGTGGGTGTGGATTATTGTCGACCGTTCCTTATCCGCATTGGCAGAGCAATTGCCAAGAGATGGGTGGCTCTGTTTGTTTGCCAGACGGTACGAGCCATCTACCTTGAAGTAGCGATCTCATTGTGTACAGAATTCTGCAATGGCGGTGAGGCGGTTTATTGCAGAAGTGCTCCACAAGCGATTTATAGTGATTAGAGCACGCACTTTCAGGGCGTAAGCAACTATTTGAAGCGGGAGATAGCACAAATCAACATTTCATTGGCCAATACCTTCACCAACTGGAATACGTCGTGGTGGTTAAATCCACCGTCAGCCCCACACATGGGCGGATCATGGAAACGCTTAGTTCGATCCGTAAAGGTCGGTCTAGGCACTCTCTTCACCTCCAGGAACCCCAACGAGGAATCTTTTGGTACTATATTGGTCCAAGTAGAAGTAATGGTCAACTCCAAGCCATTGACGTACGTTTCGGTGAGCGCAGAACATGAGGAAGCTTTCACTTCTAACCACTTTCTGATGTTGAGTTCAAGCGGTGTCGTATAACCAGCAAAGCAGCCTGTGGACGTTTCAACTACATTCCAAACCAACCTGGGACAATTAATGTTTACAAATGAATAGTAAAAGCAAAGTGTATACAATAGAACAACATATATAGTCTGATGGAGGCTAATTTGATAGTTAATACTCAATGCTGGAAGTTATAATTAAAATTGTTAATACTATTGAATTGGATTGGAAGTAAATTAAGATTCTAATGAACTTATCTATGAACTAATAATTATAAATAAACTATAGGGTGTCCCAGAATGTCTAAGCACGATTCAAAAATACGATAACGGAACAGATGCCTTTCCAACAATTTTGGATACTTTTTCCCAGTCTTTCGCAAACTTTGTAAAGGAATCCACTGTCTTTACATGTTTCCGCAAATATGCTTTGGTCAGGACCCAAACAGTTTCGATTGGCCTGGCCAGGGGACAGTTTGCCGGATTCATCTCTTTGGGTACGAATTGGACCTTGTTGGCTTTATACCAGGCTACCGTGTCCTTGGAGTAATGAACCGACGCCAAATCCGACCAAAACAGTACTGATGCGTCTTGTTTGCGGCTCATGGGCAACAGACACTTGTTTAAACACTCATGCACGTAAACATCGGTTGTATTTGTTGTCACAAACGGGTTGGAAAGCACGCCACACTCACAAATGGCTTGCCAAACCATAGCCTTTTTACCCAATTTTGTGGTAAAAATTGACTTATCCGAAGCGTCACCACCTCTACCATCACAAAAGATGTAGTACTGATCACCAGGAAGAGTTTTGTTTCATTCATCGTTCATAATCACGCACACCGATTTTCCGCACAGCAATTGGTTGCATAACTTCCGAGACCGCAGTTTGATGGATGCGGCTTGTTTTTCACTCCGATTTGGCTTCTTCTGCTTCTTATACGTCTTTAGACCCATTCTTGCCTTGGCCTGCTGGATGTTACTCTTCAATTTTCCGGTCCAGATTTCGGTCAACAGGGCTTGGTTTACGTCCAGAAAGTTGCTTCATCACCATACTTCCGCATCGCGTTTCGAACGGCTCCGATGCTTACATCTTCCAATTTCACTAATTGACTGAAAAATGTTGGGGATAGTACACTATTTGTGCACGATCCGTTTGCGGTTTTCCGGAGAAATGTTTCGCATTGTCACGGAAACGTCAAGAACTGACACTTTCCATACACGAAACTGTTCGTCGAAACGTAAACAATGATTCAGCGTGAAAATCAGCTGTTTAAACGTCATCTGAAACAAGAAGGGGTTTTCCAAAGTCGTGCTTAGACATTCTGGGACACCATATATTCAATTTACTTTGATGCATTTTCGAAAAAATCAAAAGCAGTTTTTTTCGACGCATTATTTCAGATTGCTAAAAACTCGCGTCATTTTGTGTAGAATAGCAAAAGGAATCGAATAGTGCGAGCATTTTGCAATCTGAACTAATGCGTCGAAAAAAACTGCTCTTGAATTTTTCGAAAAAGCATCAAAGTAAATTGAACCTTAAACGAACAACAAACATATAGGCTACAGAGTGAATCGAACACGTTAAATGGACTAAAATCTGTAAGTGAAATAATGAATTTGTACCTAAAAATTAACTAAAAGCTAACCCAAAGCAAAGTTTGCTATATACCGTATGCGTGATAATGTTTGCACCACTAAGCAATGTCAAAATTTAAAAAAAATCTCAAAAACTTCGTTTCAGAGTTTTTTTTTTATTAATTCAAAGGGGATGTTTCTCAGAGTCTGAAACTGTGCTAATCATCGCAGGTTCTAATAATGTAGTCTGGATCCATTTCTCTCCAGGTACGGGTCAATGTTTGTCTGAGGCTTGCTGTACTCGGGTGGCGTTTAGAACAGGCCTTGGCCTTCGTGACGCGCCATATTGAGTAATCCAGCGGATTAAGATCGGGGCTGGATGGCAGCCACATTTCCTTCGCCGAGAACGGAAGATGTTCCTGCAACCACTTCTGAGTGCGGTTCGAGGTGTGGCACGGAGCCCCATCTTGTTGAAATACAACATTTGGCTTCGGACCGTACTGTTCTTTCATCAACGGAAGAACATACTTACTTAAAATCCCGATGTAGACCTCCGTGTTGACCTTGTCGCCTTCTGGAATGAACACCGGGTCCATTTTTTTTGCCATCGGAAGCCACCAATCCAAACACCATAAAGCTAGTAGGATGCTTGGTCAGATGCACGTTCTTGTGCTCGTCGGCCACGCCTTTTACCGGAAGAGAACTAATATACCCAGCGGCGCCGGTGGTGTAGTGGTAAGCGTGATTACCTCTCACCCCAGCAGGCCTGGGTTCAATCCCAGTCGGCGCTGCCGGGATGTTCTGAGGCATAACATCTCTGATCACGCCTTCGGAAGGGAAGTAAAGCCGTTGGTCCCCGGTTCATGAGTTGATGGGTCGATAGGTAGGGTCCAGGTGTGGGAGCTGCCTTCCTGGCGTCGGTAGCATTGGTGCTCAGCACGGAAAACAAGATCGACGGAAAACAAATCCAAGGAAAAAAAAAAAAAAAAACTAATATACCGGTCGGTTCTGGAATTTAATACGGGATCGACGGTAAACATGCTCTCGTCGGTGAACAGGATTTCCGAATTTTTTCGCTTAAGGAAGTTCAAGATTTTCTTGCATCGTTCGAGTCGTAGCTCCCGGATGCGGTTGGTAATCATGTGAGTTTTTTTTCCGTGCCCTAGACTTCGCCCGCAATCTTCCTTTACGATCTTGCGTGCCGTAAAGTCACTGATCCCGTGTTCCTTTGCCATTTTCCTTGTTGAACGCACTGGATTCATCCGAATCTTCCTTTTGATAGCAGCGATAACCCTCGGAATCCGAGCTGACCTGTGGCCACCTTCGCGGATAGTTGTCCTTTCCTTTTTCGGTCTAAAACCCTTTTGACGGACATTTGCGCGTGGAACAAAACACGAATACGCTGCCACTTCGTCATGGCGCAACTGTCAAACTAAGTAAATCATTTTCTTTTATACACAGCCTACTACGGTATGAGCTAAAGGTTACGTGCATGCAAAGAAAACCAATGCATTGTATGCACAGGTGAAACGGGAACCTTATTTGTACGATGGTGCAAACATTATCACGCATACGGTAGACGTCCGAAACTTCGACGAGCGATTTTCACTCCTGTGGCAACAGTCCAGATTCTAGATGCACTTCCACAGTTATTGATTGAGTGCTTTCGATGCCTGTACCATTTTTGGATTGGTTTAATTGTATGGCAAGTACAATCAAGCTCCATGGCCAGGGTAGTCTAGAAATTGTCCAACCTGAGACTAGACCGGGAATCGAACCCAGTCATCTCCAGCATGGCCTTGCTTTGTAGCTGCGCCTTTACCGACTGAGCTAAGGGAGGTGACTATTTTGAGTGGTTCTTTTATTATAAAACGAAGTGTATTTTTTAACCGTGAAACACCTAAGGCACTTTTGTACTCACAGTTGTCACGCATACAAGTGTTAATGGATTACGTCACGAAACCCTCATGAACCCAAGTTAAGCAACATTCCGAAAAATTCAATCCAGATTGATGGTGGTTGGGGCGATCAGCACTCGGCGGAGTTCTAAACTCATTTGCTGCTCGAAATCATCCATCCACTTTACCTCCGTTCCATCGTTCCTCGTCGCAGTTCGGTTTGAATTGCTCAAAAGTGGCACTGGAGAACGAGAAGGAGCTACAACAACCATCATCGCGTCTGTTCGCAGTTTTCTTTTCCACTGCGCTCTCTTATTACACGGACGATATGCCCCCGGAGGGGCCTTATTGTCCGAGTACCCGAGCGTGGAGCTCCTTTGAAGATACAGCGAAAGGAACCAACGTCGAAGAATGAAAGGCGAGAAAAACCCCGTCATTAATCACGTACAAGAGTGCAATAAAACTAGATAGAAAATTTACTGTTTAAAATGTTGTGTTTTGCTTCGAGGACGGTCGGCGGGGTGGGATGAAATTGAAAGGGCGGAGCAGACGAATTGTGCCAAGTGCGCCCACCGTTCCTCTCGTCGTCCGTGGAATGGGTAGTTGGGGTTTTCAAACGGGCGAGTGTTATTATTTGTTCATTCACTGGATCGCATCGTCGTGGGGTAGGGGTGGAAATAATGGGTTTTGAAAGGAGGGGGGGTGGAGGGGTTTACAGAACTGACTGAGATGGGTTTCGCGGAGTGCTTAGTTGGCAGTTTTACTACCTGTGGAATAGAGAGCAAACGGGGCGATGAAAGTCCTGTTAAACCAGGACTCGGAGTGAATTTGTAGAGGAACATGGTCATCAGGCGACGGAAACTGAGGGTTTATAAAATATTCCCGTCGTTGGATCCGATTGGAAGTGACGTGGATTTTTATGCAGTGGCTGTATTGGGAATGTGCATATATCGATAGAGTTTCCACAGTGAAAAGCGTCTACGCCTTTAGGACCATCTCTGAAATTCTAATGCATTGTAGTGCATATTGAAGGCAACCCTATCCCTAAGCCATCACAATGAATCGTTGCCGATGGTTTTACTTACCATACAGATACCAACGGCAGAGGTTCCACCACTGGGTAATGGCGTTCGAAGTCTTGCGATGCTCTGATTGGAAGATGTGGTCTTGCGGTGAATGTCTCGGCGAAAGGCATCGCGCCATAAAAGCATTACTGCTCCAGCACCAGATCAGCAATTTCGCGGTTCCCACCATGCTCCATGTAAACCACATCGCCGAGAGCCACATCGGGCTCGCTTCAAAGGGGGATTAGATCTTTCCCTCCGTACCCTGAATTACCATCCCCGTATGAGTGTTGTTGTTGGAGGCAGCTTGGAATCGCAGGAGATAAAAATCGAAAAACCCACTCAAACCACAATGAGGCACAAGATGCTACTAAGCACAAACGGGTGCAGGAGGTGATTTACACTGCATAATATCGTTTTGACTTTTTTCGGTATGGGATGTTGATTAAAATTTTATGCTTTCATTGTTCCGCCATATTGCTGGGGGGTTTCGGAATGGTCTTTGTCGTTCGGTCTGGGTGCTGGGTGTGGGTTGGTGCCAAATGGTTCCCCGCACCCTCAGCACTGACCGGGTCGGATTCGTCGATCAGCGATGAGGGAGCTGGTAAGTGAAGAAAGCAAGTGGAAATATTTTTCGGGTATGATTTTAACGATGGTTGAATTTATAGCAAGTCATTCCGAGTGGAAATGGCAGAGTCGTGTTTGTGATGAGAATGGTTTTTATTTTGTTTCATTTGCTGGTTGTGGTTTTTTTTCTGGATAAATTACTTGCCGAAACGTGCTGTCGTTATTCAAGGGTGAAAAACGTTGACCGAGAAGAGCGGTTGAGGTTTTATTGCGTAAGCAGTTGTGGTGGACTTTAAAGTGGATTGAAAGGAACATTGAGTTAGTTGATCAAAAAGTCTATGCAGATTTCGGTTGGAAGCTTGTTAAATACTGAAAACACATTATTTTCTCGACACTTCCTTCCATCATGTATTTGTGCCAATTAGTGTTAGTCACTAATGGAATTCAAGACAGTTGATTCGCTACGGTTCAGCAATTTCATGTTAGTTACATTGTAGACACTCTTATCGCGAAGTTTAAATTGAAATGCTAAATTGTCATGCTTATACATACATAGTAATCGTGATAATTGAACTTCATTGAAGGACCTGTTTCTCTCTGGTGAGAAAAAGCCATTAAGCAATCAATGTAAGACGCCAGGTCATTAACCATGTTTTGCATTCTTGCTACAAAAAGTAACATAAGTTTAAGTTTGTAGGTGATAGCGAACTTCGGTTTCGTCAAACTTTGATATATTCTACATTATTATGACGTATGCTCTTGAAGTTTTATAATATTGAAACAAGCAGTGTAAACAATGTAAAGGCGTTTCATGAAGTATATAAACCTTCAATTCTTTCCTTTAGAAATCCTTAATTACTTCTTGTAGAAGTTCTTATGGACTACACTCAATTATGTTTTTACGTGATTTAGATGTTTGCCCTTATGCAGGATAAGTATAATATTTTTAATACTATCTGCTGTTTCTTTGATTTTTTTGGCTTTATTTGATTTGTTGCAATTTGCGATGACACGATCAAAAATAGAGGCGAAAAAATCGCTTAAAACATAATTCTGTGTACTTGTGTACACTGATGCAAAGAAACGATAGAATTCCGTAAGAACCACTTATGCAATTTCGCCAAAATGATTTCTTGTGGAAATCATAAATTTGGCTTATCAAACAGAATCCATACGTTATGCTTATGAAACTTTAAAAAATAGTAATAGAATAGTTAAAATATAGGAACCACTCGTAGAACCTCATGTGTTGCATAGCTCATGCCTATGGAATTCATGTGTATCTTATGAAATCAAAATTCTACAGGTTCATAAGTCATGTCTTAAGGAATTCATAAGATTGTTTTACCTCAGTGTAGAATACCTTATGAACATCTAGTATTGAAAAAGACAGACAGACAGACAGACAGACAGACAGACAGACAGACAGACAGACAGACAGACAGACAGACAGACAGACAGACAGACAGACAGACAGACAGACAGACAGACAGACAGACAGACAGACAGACAGACAGACAGACAGACAGACAGACAGACAGACAGACAGACAGACAGACAGACAGACAGACAGACAGACAGACAGACAGACAGACAGACAGACAGACAGACAGACAGACAGACAGACAGACAGACAGACAGACAGACAGACAGACAGACAGACAGACAGACAGACAGACAGACAGACAGACAGACAGACAGACAGACAGACAGACAGACAGACAGACAGACAGACAGACAGACAGACAGACAGACAGACAGACAGACAGACAGACAGACAGACAGACAGACAGACAGACAGACAGACAGACAGACAGACAGACAGACAGACAGACAGACAGACAGACAGACAGACAGACAGACAGACAGACAGACAGACAGACAGACAGACAGACAGACAGACAGACAGACAGACAGACAGACAGACAGACAGACAGACAGACAGACAGACAGACAGACAGACAGACAGACAGACAGACAGACAGACAGACAGACAGACAGACAGACAGACAGACAGACAGACAGACAGACAGACAGACAGACAGACAGACAGACAGACAGACAGACAGACAGACAGACAGACAGACAGACAGACAGACAGACAGACAGACAGACAGACAGACAGACAGACAGACAGACAGACAGACAGACAGACAGACAGACAGACAGACAGACAGACAGACAGACAGACAGACAGACAGACAGACAGACAGACAGACAGACAGACAGACAGACAGACAGACAGACAGACAGACAGACAGACAGACAGACAGACAGACAGACAGACAGACAGACAGACAGACAGACAGACAGACAGACAGACAGACAGACAGACAGACAGACAGACAGACAGACAGACAGACAGACAGACAGACAGACAGACAGACAGACAGACAGACAGACAGACAGACAGACAGACAGACAGACAGACAGACAGACAGACAGACAGACAGACAGACAGACAGACAGACAGACAGACAGACAGACAGACAGACAGACAGACAGACAGACAGACAGACAGACAGACAGACAGACAGACAGACAGACAGACAGACAGACAGACAGACAGACAGACAGACAGACAGACAGACAGACAGACAGACAGACAGACAGACAGACAGACAGACAGACAGACAGACAGACAGACAGACAGACAGACAGACAGACAGACAGACAGACAGACAGACAGACAGACAGACAGACAGACAGACAGACAGACAGACAGACAGACAGACAGACAGACAGACAGACAGACAGACAGACAGACAGACAGACAGACAGACAGACAGACAGACAGACAGACAGACAGACAGACAGACAGACAGACAGACAGACAGACAGACAGACAGACAGACAGACAGACAGACAGACAGACAGACAGACAGACAGACAGACAGACAGACAGACAGACAGACAGACAGACAGACAGACAGACAGACAGACAGACAGACAGACAGACAGACAGACAGACAGACAGACAGACAGACAGACAGACAGACAGACAGACAGACAGACAGACAGACAGACAGACAGACAGACAGACAGACAGACAGACAGACAGACAGACAGACAGACAGACAGACAGACAGACAGACAGACAGACAGACAGACAGACAGACAGACAGACAGACAGACAGACAGACAGACAGACAGACAGACAGACAGACAGACAGACAGACAGACAGACAGACAGACAGACAGACAGACAGACAGACAGACAGACAGACAGACAGACAGACAGACAGACAGACAGACAGACAGACAGACAGACAGACAGACAGACAGACAGACAGACAGACAGACAGACAGACAGACAGACAGACAGACAGACAGACAGACAGACAGACAGACAGACAGACAGACAGACAGACAGACAGACAGACAGACAGACAGACAGACAGACAGACAGACAGACAGACAGACAGACAGACAGACAGACAGACAGACAGACAGACAGACAGACAGACAGACAGACAGACAGACAGACAGACAGACAGACAGACAGACAGACAGACAGACAGACAGACAGACAGACAGACAGACAGACAGACAGACAGACAGACAGACAGACAGACAGACAGACAGACAGACAGACAGACAGACAGACAGACAGACAGACAGACAGACAGACAGACAGACAGACAGACAGACAGACAGACAGACAGACAGACAGACAGACAGACAGACAGACAGACAGACAGACAGACATCAAATCAATGTAGATCTGAAAAACTGTAAAATACTCTGGGTATTTCTCGAACGGAGACGACGTGTACATGATGAAAATCGATGTCCAACACCATTTTGGAATCTCAGATTAGGAAAAACACTACAAAATGCGCATTTTCAGCACAAGTAAGACGCGGATTTCCTCTAGAAGCCTTTATGGACTTCTTTTAAAAGTCCTCGTGGACTTATGGCCTTCCTCTAGAAGTCCTTATGGTCTTCCTCTAGAAGTCCTTGTGGACTTCCTTTAGAAGTTTTTGTGGACTTCCTCTAGAAATCCTTGTGGACTTCCTCTAGAAGTCCTTATGTACTTCCTCTAGAAAGTCTTGTGAAATTCTTTTAGAAATCCTTGTGGACTTCCTCTAGAAGGCCTTGTGGACTTTGCTTAGAATTCCTTGTGGACTTCGTCTAGAAGTCCTTGTGGACTTCCTGTAGAAGTCCTTGTGGACTTCGTCTAGAAGTCCTTGTGGACTTCCTCTAGAAGTCCTTGTGGACTTCCTCTTGAAGGCCTTGTGGACTTCCTCTAGAAGTCTTTATGGACTTCTTTTAAAAGTCTTCGTGGACATCATGTAGAAGTCCTTGTGGTCTTCCTCTAGAAGGCCTTATGGTCTCCCTCTAGAAGTCCTTGTAAACTTCCTTTAGAATTTTTTGTGGACTTTCTCTAGAAATTCTTGTTGGCTTCCTCTAGAAATCCTTGTGCACTTCCTCTAGAAGTCCTTATGTACTTCCTCTGGAAAGTCTTGTGAAATTCTTTTAGAAATCTTGTGGACTTCCTCTAGAAGTCCTTGTGAATTTTGATTAGAATTCCTTGTGGACTTCGTCTAGAAGTCCTTGTGGTCTTCGTCTATAAGACTTTGTGGACTACTTCTAGAAATCCTTGTGGACTTCCTCTAAAAGTCCTTTTGGACTTCCTCTTCAAGGTCTTGTGGACTTCCTCTAGAATTCCTCGTGGACTTTGTCTAGAAGTCCTTGTGGACTTCCTCTAGAAGTCCTTGTGGACTTCGTCTAGAAGTCCTTGTGGACTTCGTCTAGAAGTCCTTGTGGACTTCGTCTAGAAGTCCTTATGAACTTCGTCTAGAAGTCCTTGTGAATTTCCTCTGTAAGTCTTTATGGATTTCTTTTAGAAGTCCTCGTGGACATCATGTAGAAGTCTTTGTTGACTTCCTCTAGAAGTTTTTGTGGACTTCCTCTAGAAGTTCTTGTGGACTTTCTCTTGATGTTCTGGAGGACTTCCTCTATAAGTCCTTGTGGACTTGCTCGTGAAGTCCTTGTGGACTTGCCTTGTGAAGTCCTTGTGGACTTGCTCGTGGAGTCCTTGTGGATGAACATCATGCAGAAGTGCTTATGGGATTTTTCTTGACTTCATGTGGACTTCTTTTAGAAGTCTTTATGGACTTCCTCTAGAATCCATTATGGACATCATGTAGAATTCTTAAAGTACATCTTGTAGAAGTCCGTAAGAATGTCCATAAGAAGTCATTATATGCTTTCTTAAGAAGTCCCCATTGGTATTCTTTAGAATACCCTACGAACATCCTTTAAACTGGACTTCGTTTAAAAGTGTATGTTGTGGCCTGAACCGACTCACCTTCGATGACGTAGTGGGTTGGTTTGAACAGAGCTCCAACACTGAATTGCTGATGCAATGGAACGATCTTGATATCGTTATTAATCCACCATCAACTAAACCTCTCAGCAGCAGGTAGAATTATCTTCTCGGACTGGTCACAATATCAAAACGCATCGCTTGTTTTGAAACACATACTCACAATCACTACATTTATTTGACTTATCAAATTAAACTACACAATTATACAAAGGAACATGAATCTTCTGCGGTTACCGCGAACGTATGAAAATGACCGGTGGTCTGTTCGATGACCTGCTCGTGACTCTCTTCCCCTTTCGATGCAGAGCAGCGCAACAGATCCAGAGAAGCTGATATGTTGCGAGAGAAGTGACGTTATGGATAACGATGGTGTGGCAAGCCAGATCGGTACTCTTATCGGTCGTGAACGTCATCTCTTCGATTCTCTCTAATATTGAATGCAATCTCAACCTAACTATATAGTTCAATACAAATACAAGAAGAAACAGATAGACCTAAACTGGCCTTCCGAACGATTTCCCTTATTCTATTCGATGAGTGCTATTCAGTGGATGGTATATAACAATAGCCCAAACGTAAACAACTCTGTCTAGTAGTTGCGCCGGCAGACTATTGAATTTGTCAGCTGTTAACGATGGCAGGGTTGTAGCTAACCGGGAACCTCGCTTCCAAACAGTGTATGTACTTCGTTTAGAAGACTTTTGGAACTTTTTCTAGAAATTTTCTTGATTTGTTTTCCTGTAGTTTTGTGGGCTATGAGTTCATGATTGGCACCTGGTCATAAAAATGTCTAGCGTTATGGCCACATTGTTCTTTGCAAGGCTCCAATAGAGTTGTAAGCTGGTTAGGTAGGACTGAATCATTCCGGAGATGACTTCGCCGTACAATACTGCGGATGGCACCGAATTTTGTGGATAAAAGTTATTGGAGGTGGTTCAATGTATTAAAAAATTGTCGGATTTGAAATCACCAAATTAATCTGTGGAGACAGGCTAGGCAATGTTGGAGGGTACACCACCATTAGCTACAAAAAAAAAACTATCTACCAGCTATTCATAAAATACAAGCCATTACTAATAATTGTTGATGACACACTTATTGGCTACGGTTTCGTGAACTTCAAATCAAGCATTGATTAATGACAGGTAAAAAAGGAACACGGAATTTGCCATTTTCAGAATTGAGAAACAATTTATTCCCGATAAATGATCCTTCATGTGCACCGAGGCTCTTTTGATTTTCAATTTAACTCCGGCTCTTTGGTTGTGCCTATGCCAATAGGAAATCTTTACGGAGTTCTGCTTGGCCCCGGCCATTTGCGATGAAAATAATTGAAATAAAAATAATTTATAGAACGACACAGTCAGTGGTTGCCCGCCGAAGAACTATATTGGCTGCTGAGATGTTTGCCTTTTTTCGCCTGCGGAGCATAAAAGGAAATGAGTTCTTTGTTTTCGAATGGACATTTTCTGCTGTCTTCCTTTCTATGATTTAGCGCATATAATGGTTATTTTATGTTCTTCTTAACTGAAGGTGTTCCTACATTTACAGTTTCGTTTGCTTTTCCAACTATCATTTGTATAAGATTTAATTAAACTGAACCCTTTCTCCGTCACTAACTCTTTCCGTCTCAACTCCAAACGTTCAACTTGTCGATTCGCAGTGAAAATGTAATATAAATTCTTAAAATCCATATCCAATTTAATCTCCTTGCCGTAACCGTCGTCATCAACATCGGTGCAGCAGAAAAAGGTACCGGTAGCCCACGAGAAGCTCGCCTGTAGCTTAATTAAAATTTTCTACCTTGAAGTTTTTAATTTTGTCAGATATGAGCAGAGCTTCTTGACTTTTTTTTTTCTCCCCAAATATAGCATTTTAGGCATTGCACACACAGGATAAATCCGAGATGATACTCTGGTCCGATGACTCATATTTCAATGCTTCGGTAGCAGCAGCAGCAGTACATCGTTTGGCGACAGAACATTTTTCGGAAGAAACATATTTGGCCGGTGTTCCGTGTCGTAGCACCTTGTGTTTGTGTGTGTGCGGTAAACTGCCATTCGACCCCTCTCTGGACCGGGTGGAGGATACATGAAAATGTGAGTGTAACGCATGAAAACATGAAAGCAAACTGCAGACAGCAGCAGTAGCTCGAAACGAAGCCGATTCTTGTGAAAGGCTTCAACGATCAAAGTCAGGTGTCTGACATTTTTGCAGGCTATCCCTCTAGCCCCTGATTCAAGCTATACCCTGCTGCCTTACTCCTTTTTTTTTGATGTCGAAGGGAAACCTGCACTCGAAAAGACAAGAAACTGATACTGGTTGTTGGGAGATTCGGATTTAATTCCTTATATTAACAATTTTGGGAATAGAGAGGAAAAACACACAAGTGCTTACCAACCGAATGGGGAGCTTCGGAAGGGAAAGGTACCATCGAGTACTTGCTTGGTTGTCGTTTACCAGGTATTATAAGCAAAATATGATTAAATTTTGACAAGGTTCGGATGAAAGAAAATGCAGTTCCTGTTGAAAGATACCGCAACATTGAATACCGAGAGATATAATCAGATTTTTCCTTTGATATGGGATACATAACCAAAGTTCATTCTCTGGGCGATGATTATAAGTGATAGCATCAGGTGCATGATTGTTTTGGAATTTTGTTTCGCAAATATTTACGCTTTGTTTTAGAATACCAAGACCGTAATATTCAAGGAAGAAAAGGATTATTTGAATGACAGTTGATGACGTACTAGCAACCGAAAACACTACTGCATCTCCATATTTATCATGGGAAGGAAATGTATGAATGTGGAAAAGGTAACAGATCAAAATTTACCATGGTAGGTGATGTGAGCGTCTGATTACAATGCGACTCTAACAACTCTACAGATCAAAGGAGATTTGAATTGAACTCATGATCTTCTTCTGGCACAAATTGTCAAAACTATGCCACTGAGCCCCTTTTTGTATAGAATCCAATCAAAATCTAGTTTCCGACCGAGTTGTTGTTATAATCGTTAATAGAAGATGCACTCAACAAGTGTATTTTTCTGCATCTCCATACAAATCATAGCAAACAGGCCACGAGTGCTATTAAGTAGCATTTCGCCGAAACTCGTAAAAAATTATCTACTTTCGCAATACCAGAGACAAGCGCACGCTCAACATGACCGTCTACCCATATCAATTCGCTTCCTTTCCAATAGCGCTTGTGGGTAAGGACTAAGTTCCAGCTACAATAGGAGTAACTCCCGCACTGCGTACAATCAACAAAAATGACGTTTGGTTGCTGAGTCTCGGAAAACGTGCTGTGCAAATCTCGAAATAAAATTACCTAGCTGGCAAAACTAAAACTAAGCGTGCGCTTATGACCACAAGGATTTATAATGAAAATGAGCAGTTCCACGCCAACTGACGAATCGATTTTATTTTTTTCTGCTCCAAATTCCATGAAAAATCGCACAACTGTTCACTAGGGGCAATGAACCAAGTTTGTGCTGGAGTTCACGCCTAATTTTTCAAAATGGCGTATTCGATATTTTTCAATAAATCATGGCACGTTATGGCTCACCAAATCGAAATGACGTCTGACACCCATGATACTGGTACACCCAAAGTACTGGTTGACAGTTTTTCCTGCACTTTCGACTAAGACACACGAAAAAGTTGGGGGGTTAAGAGCAATAATTGATCGTTGCCGCTGACATCTTCTTCTTCTCCTTTCCTTTATTTAACGTCGGTCTCTGCTCCGCAATCTAGTGCCAATCACCGACGGACATCGATTGCCATCCATTGACGGCAATCGAATGTGCAGGAAGGCAGCTTCCACACCTGCGTAGGATATCGCACCCATTCAAACACACATGGGCCGGGACCAACGGCTTTACTTCCCTTCCGAAGGAAGACGTGACCAGAGATTTTTATGCCTCAGAAAAATTCCACCGACCTCGCTTGGGATTGAATCCATACACATTGTGGTGAGGAAGCAGTCTCGCTTACCACTACACCACCGGCGCCGGCGCCGCTGACATCGACCTTGGGAGCAACATGCCATAAAAATACGCTTGTGTGCGTAACGGCGAGATTAATATTACACGCACCCATGTTGGGTATGTATGACTGAAAGTAGTTTCACCAAAGTTGCAGTCCCGTGCCATCATTACCAGCAATTTGTTTTCCCAAATCCTAGAGAAACAATAGAAAAGGGGCCTATCAACATTTGCAAACAAACCGAACGAAAGTTTAGCAAGATTTTGGAACGTACTGAAAACTTCTGCCAGTCTTCTGGAAATTTTTGGAAATTTCAGGAAAAATCTGGGAATTTCAGAGAAGTCTGTGATCTTCTGAAAATTCCGGGACGTCTGCGAACTTAAAAAATATTCTGTCAACTTCAGTTATGTTTGCGTACTTCAGGGAAAATACTGGTAAGGGGCTGTTCATTAACTACGCAGTCAGTTTAAGGGGTTGGAAATTATCCACGACTCATACACATTGAAAAATTGTATATAGACAATTGTCTACGCAAGGGGAGAGGAGGAGCAAGAATCCCAAAAAACTGTCTACGTAGT